>NW_020537324.1:25864695-25882977 GCF_003426905.1 Ctenocephalides felis
ATCTAGTATAAATTTTATTTATCTAAATATTACTTTCAGATAATTGAGTTGTATGATCATATAAAAATCAGAAGACATTCTTCAGTTAGTTCCAGATCTTTTAGAAAGAATGCAAGCTCTGACTGAATTGCACAAAGAAGGTTAAATAATTACAAATGCCAACCAAATAAAATTTGATTGAACAACTGATTTGCTAATGTAAATTTTCCTTTCAGCAAGTAACTTTACGAAGTCCCTAGCAGAACTAGAAACACTACAAAAACTATTACAACAGGTGTGCAAAACAACAAAGCACTTCTACAAGGTGTTCAAGAAGTTTTTGCTTCGTCCTTACAAAATATAATACAGAAATTGCAAAGTTGGATGAACGATTGAACAAGATTTCAAAAATAATTTTATAATAATCTGCCTGTTTTTAATACTATTACTATTTATTACTAAGACAATATTATTTTGCTTCACTTATTTATAAAACTTTGTTGTATGCATTATTGTGCTTCATTATATCTAATTCGCTTTAATAATTTTATAATTAAATTTGTTAAGTAGTTTTGTTTATTACCTCTAGTGTATGAGTGGAGTTACTTACAAGTGACATTATGTTGAGGATTGATGAGAACAAAAAGCACAAAAACACAAAAATTTTATAAACTGTTAGCTTCACAAGATCTAGCATAATACTAATTTTTTCAGTACTACTTTACATTAAAGTAGAAAGATATTTTCAAGTAATTCTAGAGGGCAATACTAAACATTTCACTTCTTTAAAAATGAGAGATTGGCAACAAATTCAAATTTGAAAAATAGTTATTCAGTATGCATTCAGGTTTGTATTTCATGTATACAAAACTGTTGTTCTCCATTATTATTTGATAATAGTCTATCAATATATTTCATTCTTACATGAGCTGTTTATTCATAGCTTTAGAGAAGGTTTCGGTTTAGAGAAGATAAACATAATTGATTTTAAAATCTCTTTACAATACATATGGCTAATTTTTCTTTCATTTTTTGTCTACTTCTTGACTTCACTTACTTCTATTTTGAATGTAATAATTTCCATAATCTGATAGCTTTCTGTGGTACACAAAAACAAGAAGTAGGTTGTTCCATAGAAAAATAAACAAGTTCATTAAAAATTAACAAATATATCACAGTACGCTAAATCCAATTCATTTGACTCCCTTTCTAGAGGTTCACATTCAGAAGCAGAGCACCTAAGTTGGGAAATAAAAATTAATAAACAATTTCAAACTTCATAATCCTTTGCAAAATTAATTCATCTGTATTTCCACTTCTAATTCTAAGTGATTTTTCTGGAATCAACTATAAGATTATTGAAGTGTTTTATTCAAATTTTGAAAAAGTGATTGAAGATAATCAGTCGTTAAGCATTAAAGAATCATTTCTATTTCCATGGACAATAGTAAGCTATGTGCTATAGTATCATATGAAGTGCATTTTGTAATAGTTTAATTGAATTACTGTAATTCTGTAAGTTAATTTATTTTTACTCCAGTAAGATAAAGTTTGGACACACATTTTAATTAGCATGTACATTATTATGTCCATTAATGTGTTCAAAAACATGAGCAGGCAAATCGTTTCAAGTACTCAATTAAAATTTAGTATTAAACCACAACACTCCTGCAAGTTTTGGAATTAAAAAATGGATACAGAGGAAAATTATTAATACACCAGCATTTAAGTTTATAACATTTTATTATGAACTTTTGTAAATTAAATCTAGAACCCACTTTTGGAAAAACCATTTGTTTTTTCCACTCTTGTAACGTTCCTCGAATTTAACACGGGTTTGAAACGAGCCTTCTTCCTCTTCATGGGGTCCTTCAAATCCTTGACGGTTGGTTTGTGCTCTAATGATAGGTCAACGGTGTACCTAGTTGGCATCAAGTGGTTGTAGTTTAAAACCTGCAGAAATTCATTAATCATTTCAACAGTGCTCAATTGGAACTTAATCCGAGTCATGCCAGTAAATGACAATGTAAAAGTTTCTATTTGATTTTAATGATAAAAATCAGCAGGCTTTACTGAGAACAGGAATCCATAAACTACTCCTAGTCCACTTTAAAGAATCAAGTTTATCCAAAGCTAGCAAATTTTATAGTGTCACAAATTGAGGTTATCAAAGTTATTGAACCATTTAGATGCTTAGAAATAATTAGTTAAAAAGAAGTCCCATTCAAAACATGAAGCAGAATCTATTACTTCAATATCCATACCCGCCTTATCCATTTATTTATGTAAATAAATTATGTAATGCAAAGAAATCTTCCAAGCCGCTTCACAATTACAAAAGTATAAAACAATGCACAAAATAACAGACAATTGCCCAGCAATTCTTTTAAGCACTATAAAACTTTGTAAATCATCATCCATAATGCAAATATACAAAATATCTTCAAATTAAATTTTATCCGCAAACTTGATAAAATGATCTATATTTATGTTTAAAAGAGTATAATAACATACAAACAAATTTGATTATATTCTGTCTACGGGTTGTTATACTTTGAGTCTAGTGCGTTTTCTTGGGAAAACAATGATCTCATTAAATAATTTTATCATGTAAGTACTCCTAATTAATTAACAGCATAAACAATTTATGAAATATAGTAATATCGCATAAGATAGGTATATAAAAATTAATAACCTTATTGTAAACTATGTACAAAGAAATTCAGCACAGCGTGAAGCTTAAGCAAACGGGTTGTTATAGTTTACATCAAGTCAAATGAAATGTATATTATTTACTAACCTTAATGAAAGGCTTTATCTTTGATCGCTTGTGGAGCTTAGCCTTGCCCATTCTCTTGTGTACTTTCCTTGGGTACCTATCAATACCAGCTACAAGTGCGTGGCCGTATTGTTTTTCTGAGGTACCATCATCAAAGTTTTGGATGACGATGGCTTTGCGACCAGCATAGCGCCCGCTCAATACGAGCACCACTTTACCAGATTTCATAATCTTCCCCATTTTGATCTAAAAACAAAGCACGAAAACTTTAGTTTACTTTGATACCGTAGAACTGAAAAGTTAACATCTATAACCTAAAAATATGACATGCCAAGATGAAATTGTTATCGAACTCTCTTACCTAAAGAGTTTTGATTTATATAATATTTATATGTAACTACACGAGAATTTAGAATAGGCTACGGAAACCTATAAGATGGTATATAAAATATATAACTACCAGTTGCCAAAATAATAATTTGCACAGATAATAAACAAAATAGGTTATCAAAAAGAATAAGGACAATATAAATATTATCACAATTTTGAACACATTTCGTCACTCACGTCGATATTATTTATTTTAGATTATAGATGTTTTAGAATTCAGTTTATTGAGGAAAAAATATGTACTCACATCTAAAACGTCCTACCGGAAAAGAAACTATTTATTTCCCCTCACAGCGACATAGAAAATTGTTGTCGAGAGTAGAAACTACGCGAAGGACTGAAGTTAGGCATAGAACATCAAAACCAGTTTTTTTCTTCTGCATGTTGGCAATGCGTTTGATAATTGAGCATGGATCAGAGTGCTGTCATTTTGACAGTTGTTTGACTTAAGCTTAAAAGATGAAAGTTAGACAAGTTAGTTCTAATTCATAATTCTTAGAATTGTAATTTTTATCGCCAGAAAGATTACAGTATAAGCTTTAATATTTTAGTTATGTGTAAATAAAATTATATCAATATAGAAAATAGTTTATATTAAATAAATCAAAATGGAAACAGGCATTGAATCAATGAACAATGGTGCGATAACTATCAAATTTCATGCTTTCAATTCATAAGTTGATGATTAAACATCTATTGTTTATATTTAGATTTACAAACGAAAATTACATCACTTGCTGCAAGAATCACATTACTAGAAACTGAAAAAATACAAGAGAGAAATTCATTCGATGGGCAAAGAGCAAAAATGAAAGATTTATTTCTACAGAAGGAAGGTAAACAAAACAGAGAGTTTTAAACTAATAATTTAGTATATTTTAATTTTAATCCATTTTAATTTAGTTGCGAATGTTATAGTTGATTTCAATGGCTTTCAAGTTGCCATACCTAATTACAAATACATACAATGAATTGAAAATACAAGTGCAATCGAATATGATCTAATTATATAATTGTAATAAATCTAATTCTTCATAAAATATTGCAATAATTGTTAAAAAGTCAATTTGATTTTTGCAGTATTGATATTCTGATCCTGAGCAAAATCTTATATTTAATTTTTGATAAACACAATTCATTCATTCATTTGTATATCTTTATGGTTTACATTTTTATAGATAAATACGAGTTCAAATTCTGATATCATTAAAACATAAGCTAATATAAAGCACTAAGATTATAGAAACATTATTTTTATATTAAATGAGTAGTTCATTTCTTGTAGATCATTATATTTGCTTTTATTGACCTGAAATACTACAAAAAACAATGTATAAGAATGAGTTAGTTATATTATTCAACTTTTAATATTTCAGGTGAAGTAATGCAATTAAAAAAAGAAAATTCTACATTATTATCTGAATTACAAAAATTAACACAAGAATTGGACGAGGCTAAAAGCCAATTAGTTGCAACAGGTTATCAAATGGAAACGGATTTAAAAGAACAACAATCTAAAGCACAGGAAGAAATCGCTACATTACAGCAGCTTGTTCATGGTATATATTTCATTTTTTTCATAAATGATAAGTAATAAATTGTCTATTTTTTATCATTTTTAAGTTAGAAATTTTCATATAACATTTTTATAGTAAAAAAATCTATACTATATTACAATACATATACTTTAAATTTGTTAGTCAATAAAAGATTTTGTTAACAATTCTCTACACAATTTATATTTTGTAGAGACAATTGAAGAAAATAGCAGTTCTAGGTCATTATTTGATAGTGAAATTTCTCGATTAATGGCTGTAGTTGAGAAACTACAAACTGAGAACAAACAACTTCGAGCAAAAGAACAAGTAGGTTTAAAATAATTCATATTATGTTATTCAATGTGTATGCATATGATCTATACATATGTTGTTTATATCTGATTACATTCAACTGCAACAATTATTAATTATTATGTAACAGGAAAGTGCAAGTTTAGCTCCAGCAGTCGTTTTGTCAGCAATGACTAAAACGTTAGCAAGAAAACTTGGTGCAGATTCTATAGATAGCAATGATGAAACAAAAAAAGGCATAAGACATGTATGTTATCACACATTATGATCTATTGAAATATCTGTTTCATCAAGGTTAACACAAAATTATTAATATAGGCTCAAGAAGATGCTGAAGTACTGCGTTCATTAGTGGTTCCCTTAGAAGAAGAAATTAAAGCTTTAAAACAAAAGTTGAGATCAGCAGATGAACAATTACAAATGTACAACCAAGAAAAAAGTAGTAATAGATTGTCTTCAAATGGAGAAAATTTAGAAGACACTTCTTTATTAAATTCCAGTGTACATTCATCACATAATGGTAATATATACACATTTATATATACATCAGTGGCGGATCCAGGGGGGGGGGGTCACGGGGGTCATGACCCCCCCCTGAGCCTGTTGTAGGACTTAGATAAAACACTAATTTAACAACAAAATTACTTCATAATGATTTCATTCACCAAACAAATTATATAACTTAAATATTTAACTGATTGTAGACGAATGGCGGAGTCAAAATCCCTAAAATTTAAGGATTTCCAATCGTATTGCGAATAGCTGTTTTATTACAGTTTAGGGAAAAAAAATTCATTCAAAATTCAAAAAATTAAACTGACTGTGAGTGGCCCTTACGCATGAACTTTCTGTAATATTACATCTGTAAATGTTAATCAATATATAAACTAGCTGTAAGTGTAATTCTGTCTTAAGGCAATTAGGGCATCGTGCCTTAAGGCAAATTGCTGGAACTTCCCGTACCAAAAATTATTATTTTTTTAAAACAATTAACATTTTTGAAAAAAATTACTTCGAAAAAAAATAGATTTTTGAGAAACTATAAAATTGACAAAATATTACTTTTTTTTAAAAAAAAAATTTTTTTTGAAAACAAAAAATTTTTTTTTAAAAAAATGTTTTCTTTATTTTGACATATTTTGGAAATTTTGAACTTTTTTTCAAAGCAATCGCACTGCTTGAACTGCATAGAGACGAAATGTCAAAGCACGCAAGTGCCGCGCCGCCGTCTAACGCATAAGCATTGGTACGGAGCCCATAGGAATGTAAAAAAAATGTATACTTATTGTTAAATCTCTATAAATATCTGATAATTTGATGTGCATATGTCTAATGATCATTTTTAACCGCCCAATGGCATTTTTTTTTTACTTTTTTCATTAGATCTCCGAAACCGCTAGACCTGCCTTTATGAAAATTTGATCAATTCTATATCTTGTCAATACAAGTAAAATGTTTTTTGAATTATTCAAATCGGACGCTCCGTTCTCTTAAAAACGGAGGTACCGTTTTTGGCACTTTTTGCCCCGTATCTTCGGAACGGCTAGACCTGCCTTCGCCAAAAACTAATCAGCACGTCTCCTTATCAATACGAATCGAATGTTTTTTGAATTATTCAAATCGGTTGATCCGTGTTCCCGAAATCGTCGACGAAAATTTGTATCCGACATACATACACACACGCACATACATACATACATACACACACACACACACACAACACATACCCATTTTTTCTAAGGTATGCCAAATGTTCAGAAACCTCTGAAACGTGAAGATTATGAAAATTTTCATTTTCGATTTTTTTGCGATTACTATAACTTGCCCTACGGGAAGTTAACTAGTGGTGTTTGGCATCGTGCCTTAAGGCAAATTGCTGGAACTTCCCGTACCGTAACGAAATGTTCGAGGAATATTAAATGTTTTCAAATAGATTATTATAAATATTTTAACAGGGTCTAATATTTATAAGAACTATATAAACTGAATTGCAAAGTTAAAACTATTTATTTATAGTATATAAGTTTTAAACTTAGTCAGAATTAAATTAAAATCTAATTATTTTCTATATACAAAAAAAAAATTTTAAAAATTTTTTTTTGAAAAGCAATTATTTTGTCAAAACAAGCAGAAAGTTTTTTGAATCATTCAAACCGGTCGTCGCTCAGTTCTCTCTAAAACTGCCATTTTTTGCATATTTGGCTCAGTATCTTCGAAATTGCCGGACCTGCCTTTGCCAAAAACTAATCATCACCTCATCTCACAATCATTACAAACTCAATGTTATTTAGATTTGTGTTTTCTGCACTCTTTACTCCGTATCTCCGTAACTGCTGGACCTGTCTTTGCCAAAAACTAATCAGCACATCTCCCTAACAATAAGAATCGAATGTTTTTTGAACCATTCAAATCGGTTAAACCATACCCCTGAAAACGTGGACGAAAGAATGCGGACATACAAAACACACTCACACATCCATTTTTTCTGAAGTATGGCAAAGTGTTCAGAAACCTTCAAAACGTTAGATTTTCGGCCTATTACTATAACTACCCTATGGGAAGTTAATAATGACTGATTTAGAGAAGTATTCCTAATCGCTGTAAACCATTTTGAAGTGAGAAACTATTGCAAATTGTTTTTATTTTCAAATATAGTAATTATTTTTTTTTGAAAATGGTTTGAATATTACACATTGATGGAAAACAAACACATACAAAATACGAAGCCGAATACAAACACACGGTGAATTTTTTAAAAACGCGGCCAAATAATCCAAACTTTAATTATCATAAGTAAACCACTTGTCGCAGGCCTTAATATAGTTTAGTACGTTCATTTAGAGCAGAAACTCTATCGCCATGCAAAGTTTTGCTTAAATCGCCAAAAAATAGCAATCTATTATGAAAAAGAAACGACTTGACCGATCTTCGCCAGAAACCATTTATTTCCAAATGATATCAATCGAATAGTTTAAGCAAAAACGATTAAAAATTTTTGACAAAAACATGACGATAATTTCTGCACTTTTCTGTCAATAGTAAAGAAAACGGATCGACCAATCGTCTCAAAAAACTAATCAACGCAAGCGCTTATTCAGTTCCATTTTATAGTTTTTTAAATTTTAACATCGGTTCAGACGAGAAAACGTCGAGGAAAGATCAAATTTTGACACACGTCAAAGACGCAGATTATTTTTTATAAAAATACACATATATAGGGTTAGGCGGGTCTAATTTAACTTTGAGCAATTATATTGTGAAAACTAAACGAAAAACATAACAACCAATCAGACATATCAAACAAAAAATCGTCTGACTATGTTTTAGTACAACTTACAGCTAATTCATCACATAAATGTGTTTTTTTGCTGTTTTTAAAAAAATGTCACTTGGTCTTTTCTTACCCCATAGGCGGGGTAAAATCGGCGAGAGGACAAACAATCCAATTTACTATTTTTAATTTTAAAGGGATTTAACGAAATAATAGCTACATTATTCAACCAATGAAAAATATGAATTTTATAGATACATTTTTTACAGAGATAACTCTGTATATAACCTTGATTCGATATTTTGTCCAAAATATTCTCCAGCAGAGTTGGAATAAAGATTTATTTAATTTATCTCTTGTAAAAATGCTTTTTTAACGTCGTAAGAATCAGGGTGATGGCTGGTTGTACATTTTTCCCTCTACTTTCAAATATTGTTAAGAAATTCTTAACTTTACTTGTTTTTGAGATATCGGTAGTGGACCTTTTTACCCGCGAATCTTTACGCCCCGCTCTTTCTAATATATATATATATATATATATATATATATATATATATATTAAATTTGTTACATACTCATTGAGGACTTTAAAAACTTTTCAATTATGACCCCCCCCTGACGCCGAAGCTGGATCCGCCACTGATATACATATTTATATATGTACCCTTTATATATATAGCAGTATAATTTGTTTCGTAACTACACTTGTATGTTGAATTGCTTGTATCCCAAAGCAATTTTTTCCACATAAATACATTGAAATGCCAATAATTTATTCCAGCTTTGTGATTTTTGCTAAGTTTTATATAACTATGAAAATAAATTCACTATTTAATAACTTATTTATTTATTTTTTTTGTTCATTCATGATATTATTTACTCACTCAAAGTTTGCAGCTCGATTTTTGCTCGTAAGTCGCAGCAACGAATCGCTCTTTTAGCGGCTCGTATCTCGAAACACTCATATGTCGGGTCACTTGTAATTTGGGGTACCACTATATATATATATATATATATATATATATATATATAATGATAAAATTATTAATTAAAAAAAATATTAAAATTATTAGATTTTGTAACATTTACCTCTCTTTTCAGTCTGTGATATGTGCAGCAACTATGAAGCTCAGTTAGTACGTGCTCAACAGTCAGTATTATCTTTAGAAAATAAATTATCATTTTCTGAACAAAATACTGAGCGGGCAAATGAAAATATAAAACGAGAAATTCAGTTGCGGAGCGAAATGCAAGCGAAATGGGAACATCAAAAAGATCAGTATAAATCACAGGTATTGAACATATTTTTGCCTATTACTTTAGTGTTGTAATATTTGTTTTACCATGTAGTTTTACTAATTTTAGGTAGAAGAACTTTGTAGCAGAACTGTTGCGACTGAAAAGGAATTAGCTGAATTAAAATTACGATTTCCCCAATTTTGTAGCCAGATTATGGAGCAATTATCTAGTCTAACCCAGCAGCGAGAACAAGTGCATTTATATATGATGAAGTGAGTGTAATATAATATTTTTTAATATTTATGTACATGTAATTTGACAATGATATACATTTGAAAAACATCAAATCATAGATTAAAGGCTGAAAATGAAAACCTTCTTGGAAAGCACCATGCACATTCTCAGAAACTGCAGAGTGAAATGATTAATTTACCAGATAAAGTGGAGGTACAACTTCTTTTAAATAAATATTAAAATTAATTAATAAACGTGTTTTTCTAATAACTGTTTTACCTAAGGAGTTGCAAGAACTCCTACTTAGGTCACATGAAGAATTAATTGCTGCAAAAGTAGCAGCAGAAACATATGCTGAGAAAGAACAAACTGTTAAATGTGAAATTCTGTTACTGAGGGACCAAATGGTTATGGAACAACAGCAGCGTGAAACATTAGAAAATAGTTTAGTTCAAGAAAATAATAATTTGAAGTATGTCGAAATATAATTTAGCTATAAATTACATTGTGTTATGGTTGATTTAAATTTTTATATCAGGAGGCAAATTCATCAACATGAACAAGAACGAAGAAGTTTTAGTGCTAATCGGGAGAAAATGGAACATTTCGGTAGACAATATGAAGAGTGTTCAAAACAAAATGTAAGATTTTACTTTTTAATAATATTATATAAATCTGAGCTTTTGAAACCTGTAATTCTGAGCCATAACTCATGTTTTAAGATATTCTTAAAAAACATGCCCACAATGATTTTTTCTTTCTTTTCTATCTTTTATATTGTGTATATATATATATATATATATATATATTCATTTATTTATTTATTTATTTGTATTTATTTATTTTAGAAACAATTGGAACTTATAGTCCACGATCTTAGGCAGAGAGTTGCCTCTTTACAGCAAGAGTTAGACAATAGTGAAGCAGTACAAAAAGACTTCGTAAGGTTGTCCCAATCTTTACAAGTAGAGTTAGAAAAAATTCGTGCTGAGGACACGCAAGTTAGGTGGCAACATGATGAAGATGTTGAAGAATGTCCAACTTGTAGGCATGGATTTAATGTGACTCGAAGGAAGGTAAGCATCTATTTGAATTCTCTGTTCACCTATAAAATTATGGTATGATTAATGTTTTGATTGACTTTCTAGCAACACTGTCGACATTGTGGACAAATATTTTGCTCAGTTTGCTTGACGCATGTTGTTAAAAGTGGTCCAAACAGTCGACCGTCTCGTGTGTGTGATGTTTGCCATACACTTTTGGTGAAAGAAACTGCTCCTTACTTTAGTACTGAACCTCCACATTCTCCAGATTAAGTATCACATAGTTTATATTGTTATTTGAGATTTAATAAATACATATACATAGTATAATATACGTTTTTTTATAAATTTTTGTTTTCCAAGAATAGCACTATGTATATATATAAATACATATACATAGTAAAATATACGTTTTTTTATAAATTTTTGTTTTCCAAGAACAGCATTCGAAATTGTATTTATATTGAACTTTTGGTGAACCATTTAGGTATGGGGAAAATCTATTTTATCCATGGGGGTAATATTAACTTAGACAAAAATATTTTGGGGTGATGTTTGAAAAAGTTTCCCGAACGCTGCTCTGCAGGAACCTATAAATCTCAACAACTAAAAGATATAAAAATTGAACTAAAAATATTATATCTACAAAACTTGTTAGACCATTAATACGCACGAAGAACAAATTTTGCGGTCATTCCTAATGCACCATCTCAAAAAATACCAAATATTGTCTATATATTTAAAGATTTTTAGAAGTCTTAATAATGTTGTACATCAAATCTAGAAAATCAATAATATCCGTTTTTTATGAATAATTATCCACATATAAGATTTTATTCATAAAGAATTTGAAGATTTTTCGGTTTGTTACAAACATTCAAGCTTGTGGGTGAAGGAGTTTGTTCTCGCGAAAATATTCGATTTGTTAATTTTATATGTTTTCTCGATGTTTCAAGTTATTCGAATGAGACCAAATTTGAAAAAAGTATGTGTGTGTCTAGCTGGTTTTCGATCTTTTCGAGTCCACGTTTTCTCAAAGACTACTGGTTCTTACTATAGAGTATAGATTCTAATCTCTCTTACTAATTCTCTTTCTTTTTATTCTAATTCTTTCTATTCTATTTTTTTTTTCTTGATTTTGATTTTCAATACCATAACTTTAAACTTATAGATTGTATTCTGATTGTTAAAATTAGCCAAAAATAATAATAATAATAAAAAAACTAATTCTCTCAATTTTGTACGACGATCAGCCGCGCCTTTTCTTTGCGTTTTTAAGATTAGCAAAAAGGTGTACAACTTTTCATTCACGATGTAGCCCATAATCTTAAATCAAGTACAAAAATTCAAAAACTGTTCGATAGATATTGGTTGGGAATCGCGTCGATTAGTTTTTAATAAAGATCGTTGGCAAAGTTGAAAAAGATTATATTGACGATTTTTATGAAAGTTTGTATACTTAACGATAGATTTCTTATTTTTAATACTAAAATTTTATAGGCCTACGATAAGCGGTTGATTTATAAGAAATCGTCAAAGTTTACAATTTCGCCGTATGCTTAAGTGATTCTAATCAGAATCTATGCCGAAAGAAATATTGATATAGGTTTTGTCATGGTTTTGTGTTTCGTAGGTAACTACTGATTACAGGTAATACGGTGACCATATTTTTTGCATGAAATCCGGGACGGATTTGTATATATAATATACAAATAATATTTATATTATATATTATATAATATATAAATTTATAATTTATACTATATTTATATTATATAATATATAAATAATTGTATATATAATATATAATATGTGTGAGAGAGGAGGGGTTGGGAGGGGTGTTGGTGAACTGAAAACTTAAATGCACATTTTTCGGTTCAAATTTTCAAGTTAAAATATATTTTAAAAAAATATTGTCAATCAAAAGCATTTTTAAAAATCCGGGACAATCCGGGACAAAACACCTAAAACCGGGACAAATATTGCTTTTAGAAAAAGATGGGACGCAAGGCGGAAAATCGGAATTGTCCCGGCCAATCCGAGACGTATGGTCATATTACAGGTAACCACACTTCAACAAAAAACATTTTTATAACTAAGTGTATATGTTAAACAAATTAATTTAATTTACACAATTACATATATCATTAATATGTTTGAAAAACATTAATTGGAAATTGTATTGGTCATTTTTTAGTGAAAGCGAAAATTTTATTTTCGAAGTAAACAGTTGAACGTTTTACCTAAATAACTGAATCTTATTTCCCATCGATTAATTTGATTATAATGTATACGTATCGGAAAGTTTATGCAACTTGCCTTAAGGCAAAATGCTAGTTACATCTAATTTTATACTTAAATGGTTGTCAGAAGGCACAACAGTATAGTTCTCTATTCTAGACGTTATTATATTTAACCATATTTTATTTGGTTACATATTTTCGATTTATAGTTTCAGATACAATTGGATTTCATAGATAGCACCCATCGCATCATTCTAATTCGGAGTAATGTGGTTGCTAAGTAAATAAGTTTATTTTTAATCCATACGAGCCAAATTTTACCTATTACGTTATATTATATTTTATTTGATCTATGTTTTTTAGTTTTTGAGCTTTGTATAATTTTTATTAAATTTCTTCATAATTAACTTAAAAAATTAGCTATTGTTCGTTTTCATAATTTTTGTTAATTTTGTGAAATTGAAAATAAAAATTTGAATTGATTAATGTATTTATGAAATTATGTATTTGGCATAATTTCGTCTTTCATAAAGTCAATACTTGTTTATCTATGCACAAAGTATTGATTCATATAAGCTGGCTCATCTTGTAACATAATATATATCACTTTCAGATATTCTAAGGGTAGTTGTAATTTTATTATCAAGTATTTCTGAAGATCAATTTAAATATATACTTTTTGAAAACACGGGACAATCCGGGACAAGAGATTTAAATTCGGGTCAAATATTGCTTTTAGAGAAACCCGGAACATACGGTGGAGATGCGGTACTGTCCTGGCCAAACCGGTGCGTATGGTCACCTTAATTAAATAATCTTTTTATAAAGATGATAATATTTAGTTTTACAACATAAAATTATAAAATACTTTAATAAGTGCCCATAAAAGAATACACAAAGAAAAATTTGATGTTTCAAACAAGCAAATCAAATTTAAAATCAAGTCTGTTATAAAGATTATTTGAACATTAATATTAATTAACTATTTTAATGTTAATTTATTAACATTATTACAACACTTATTCGTTAAAAATGAAGTTGTAACCATAATCAATCTTTATTTTCAATATATGCTGGTGAATTTATTGTTCTTTTGTTTCTTTCATTGTTCTTAAGCTTTTCATTAGAAATTAGGTCTCAAAATATCATGTTACCAACTTGTGCATCAAATTTAAAATCAAGAAACATTCCTCAACATAAACCAGTGTAATTGTAAATATTACAATACTATTATCTGCGCAGTCTCCTAAAGCCTGTTCTCTTGGAGGGAGATCCGCGTAATGCATATTGTTCCCGCATGGTGTCTGTTTTACTTCCCGAGCGGTTATATATTTGCCGCCGCTCTCGAGTGCGGTACCGGTTTTTGCTGCGCGCTTTGTTTATTTACGTTACGGTGGTAATCGGAGGAACGTGTCTCCACCGAAGAGCAATATTATTTCGGAAAGTGGTAGTATATTGAAATTTTAAAATATGGTATATGTGTTGTAATAGTTAATTTATATCTTGGTGTATTGACCGTTAAAGATTTTCGACATTTAAAACAAAACTTAAGAAACATGTAAAATGTGAAGTGTAATTGGTTAAAAAAGTGACTGTAGTGCGCGATTAGTTACCTTCGTGTTTATGTGTTCGCAGTAAATAGAAAAAATGTATACATTTTCATGAAGGTAAGTGCTTATCTTGTATACTAATTTAAGATTTTGTAAATACTGTTATTTTATTATATTGTAGTAATTAGATGTTTTTAATGAAATATATTGGGAATTAGGCAAGTGTTAATTTCTACAAAGTGGTAACAAAATATTGCAATTTAAGTTTATGTTCTAGACTAAACTTCTAGTCTATAGGCATGATTTTTTTGTGTTTTTTCAAGGGCCTTAAAAAGGCAAAAAATTTTTTTGCTGTACCTTTTTTACAATTTCTTCTAATGCTTCGAGAATCTCTAAACAAATAATTAAAAAATAAAAATAAGATGAGAGGTGCCTCAAAATTTTGGCACCAGACTCTATTATACCCATGATTCCAGACCTCCAAATAGTATAGAGAAAAAAAAAATTATATTTTACAAAGACAGTAATTGTGCAAATTGCAGACAAGTAAAAAATGATTTGTCACAAAATTGCGCCTGTCTGAAAAAATAATTTTTTATACTATTTTGATAATCTCGATTTTTTTGAAAATAGTTCAAACAAACAATAAAAAAGACTAAGTGAATATTTTTGATAAATCGGTTCAGTAGAAATTGAGAAATCGTGGGTATCGTATCGAAAAAGGCAGTTTCGAGAAAAACGCGTAGGAAAATTTCTTCGGAGAAAGAAAACAGAGGAGGTTATTGTAGTCATACACTTATCCCCAAAAATATTGTGATTTTTCAAATATCCTTTTGCTTACAATCTTGAATAGTAGAATTTTCAAAATATATAAAAATAAAACATTTTTTTTTTTTTTTAATTTTAGACCAGAATACCTCCTTAAATTAGTAAGTAGTGATTAAAAACTATAGTTTTTCTAATTATTGGTACAAACTGTAATGATACATTAACTGTATTAACATAAAATTTAATGACACTTTTTATAAAGTCTCAATACACACGTGGAAAATCATTGGCATGTGCTTCAATGATGCGTTTTTTCCTATTTTATTATATATATTTTCTTATATATATATATATATATATATATAACCAGGGCCGGTTCTACCTTGAATACAATGCATGCAAAAAATGCGGGTGCACCCCTTAGGGGGCGCCGAAACGAGATTTGGATATGTAATTTATAATATAGTTTTTCAATATCATTCATGAAATATATACTTTACTTGCATCTTTTACTAAACTATGGACAATATTTTTAATATGCGTTAAAAATTTTACTTGAAAACTCAACAAATTAATACATTCAATTTGTCTCTTACGATATAAATATTTAAAAATTTATATTTTTATATTTAATATCAACTATTGATATCTATGTAATATATATTTTTAGATTAGTGAATGATGACACACATTAAGTGTCGAAACGTTTAATAGAATAATAAATTTTTCTATTTTAACGTTTTTTTTAATTCGACAATTTGGCTGCAAAATTTTTCAAATATGTGTCAACGTCGACAAAACTTGATAGTTTATATATATATATATATATATATATATATATATATTAACTAAATAAACAAATATAAATAAACAGAAAAAAAAATTTGTCTATTTTTTTTAATGATATACATTTTACAATAATCAAAAAAATATTATACTATGGTTTAAACCAAATAATTTAAGCTTTAGAATAATAGTTGACATAAAAGTTAGATAAAAAATATAATTAGAACAATGTTCAAAACCGTAAAATATATAATCTTATTATATTTAGAGTTTGTTGCGTGACCTTACAATCCATTAAATATAAAACTAAAATTCATAATAATGTTTGTTTTTTAAATAAAGTTTGAAAATATCTAAGATTGATTATCGCAAATTATTCTAATTCAAACAATATACACACATTTATTAGTGTTTAATTTTTTTTATTAAACCAATAACCAAATGTCATAAATCTAAATATTGGTAATCGAAAAAGCATTCGTTGTGATGAGTATACAAAATATAAAATTAATTGCCAATAAGGTTTTGATATGGTAATAAATAATCAAGTAAAACGTGTGCATATTAGATGTTTTATAAAATTAGAGCAATAACTGATACAATCTACTCATTACATTTGTCAAATCACAAAATAATTAAATACATTACTACCGAATCAGGTACTTCGATAATGATCAGATAATTCATCATTATCTCACAATTAAGAAACTTTTATCGCATTTTACGTGCCTGATAACTAATTTAATTGGGTTCGCGAAATCGTTTTAAACGCATTTGCTATGCACCAATTAAATTGGAACATATGTAAATTTGCACATTGCACATTGCACACTTGTTGCACGATAAATTAAGTTACATTCTGCGCTCTGCTATTTGCGTAATAAAGTCTCGAATTTATTTGATTTTCAACATTTTCTTGTAAACCTTGCACGAATTATTTATTATGTTTTGAATTAACACGAATTTAATGTGTTTATTTTCGCGGATGTATCAAATCAAGGTTCTTATCGTGAGATCGTAAGTTTGTTTGTCTGAAGGTGTACTATTTGAAAATAAACGTTAAATTATCTGTCGACAAATAAATCTTGCAAAAATATAATTAGCTCTGGGAAAATAAAGGAAAATTTATTTTAGATTAAAAACTGGTATCATTTATACATCTTACTAACCTGATATAAATGTTAATTAATGAATATGAATTATTCTTCTATAATTCATTGATATGCATAATTATTTTTCAATTGATTGTTTCACTGATATTCACTAAAAATATGCGATATCCAGATGATTATAAAATACATCCATAGTATCTAGAAATTGTTTGCGGATGAATATATATATATATATATATATATATATATATATATATATTTATTTATAAATGGAGCTCAATATTTGTTAGGTATGCTAAAACTCGAATACGGCTGAACCGATTTGGCCAGTTTTAGTCAAGAACATAGCCACAAGCCAGTTTGTGGCAAGAATGTATATTGCAGCAATATCCCAAAATGCTATTTTCACTTGAAATGTTATTTTAGATTTATAATGTAAGAGTTCAAATCTGATCATTACTGCTTGATACAAACTGGCCGAAACGGGTGTCGTACTCAGAACTGGTGATTGCTAATCCATTTTCTTACCTCTCAATAAACAATTTATTAGTAGCTTTCTCTTGATCCTCCTATATCATTTATTATTTTTAAAACAATATCAATTGTTCAAAGTAGTTAAAATATCAATTTTGTTAATATTATGAAGATACAATTATTGTATAAAAGTGATCATAAATTTTGCTATTGTTTGAATTATTTAACTTAACAATATATTATGATAAGCAATTATAAATATCGCCGTTTCACATTAAAAAGGTAAAATTTAAAATAATAGCGTTCAAATAAAATATTCTAGCATTTAAATGGCATACCTATGCAGATTGTTCTAAATAAAATGCAAGCTAATTATTCCCGAGTATCTAAAATTATTAGTCGCTTATTGCTTTTTCCCCATAATTTTAATGAAAATTACTTAATTGTTATGCCAATATTTATATTTAAAAATCATTGAGCAGAAAAATGTTGCATATTTTTTCAATTATTGAACAGGTAAATTATTGCTTTTTGTACTTGCATAAATTACTTTGGAAATTTTCC
>NW_020537324.1:25883977-25900842 GCF_003426905.1 Ctenocephalides felis
ATCACTTTTGTCGTCGTGATATCAGAAAGCACTGATGCCAGTCGCTTCTACAAAAATCCGTTTCACTAGTAAGATAGAGAAAATTCTCCACAATGAAATAATAATACATTTTTTCCGAGACAATGGAACTCAAGTATCTGCATATTAAAAATATCCAAAATTATTTTGTAAAATCATATATACTTCTCGTTCTTTTAATCACGTCGCTGATTACTTTTTTCCAATTATATATTTAATAAAGAGAAATAACATTTGCGATATTTCATAAATCATATCATATTTTTATTTGCGGTATTCAGATATACATCCTTCACTTCTTTATAAAACGTATTTATAAAGCAACTTGAACATATATATATCTCTAAATGAAAATCTGTCCACAATTTTCTTTTCAATTACAACTGAAATATCATATATTCCTTTTGAAAACCTTTATTTTTTGCAATCTTTGTGCTTTGAATTTTAATATCAGCTTTTTATTACACTTACCTTTGATAAATATTAGCTTTAAACGAATTACAAAAAATAATTTTTATTTTTTTATTTGCGTAGCAGCAAAACTGATTATGATTTACAACTTTTACACAAGTTTTAAACTTGAAGTAATTTTTCAAGTTATAAGAGCATACTCTAACTACCTATATACATTTTTAAAGTTTTGTGTACATATTAATACTGCATAAATCGATATGTGAGCCCGAGTTTGCGGTATCGAAGAAGTTTTCAACTACAAATAGCATTTTGAATACTTATAGAGGTTTTTTTAAACTCAGGTTTTTATTTTATATAGTTGACAAGATGACGTAGTTAGTATATCAAAGTTTTAGGTACTTAAGAATGTATTATTTCATAACGCGTTACGTTAAAAAAATTACTCAATATAAACTCAGTTTGACAAAATTTATAAAAATATCTTCTAATAACATAAGTTTTTTAATAACATTAACTTTGTCATGCTAAATACCTCTCATTTTTTAAACTAAACAAAACTGAACGCTCTAAAAGCACATAAATTAATCCATAAGTAATTTATAGATCTACACAGCTAAATATAATAGTTAATATGAATAACAAATGGATTAAATTTTGGTAATTGCTAATATTTTCTTAATCAAAGCAATATGCCAAAGAATCTCTATCTCAATATCAATTGTTTTTTTTCTTCTATACATATCATATTTTTTTTACACCTTATATCATCGTTTTTATATAAATGTTCGTATAAGACGTTTATATTTGTTGTAATATGTACCAAAAAAAAATTGAATGTGTTTTGAATCATTCAAATCGTTTGATACGTTCTCTCGAAAACATAGACAAAAAACTGTCTCCCATAATACATACATACACACCCAACATTCATATTTTTTCAAAGTTATTCCAATTGTTCAGGAATTTTGAAACGTAAAGGTATGCAAATATTTTTAACTTTCCGTAGGGTAAGTTACAGTAATCGCAAAATATTTAAAATGAAAGTTTTTTTCATTTGAATCTTTACGCTTCAGAGGTTTGAGATTTTGGCATACCTTAGAAAATATGGATGTATGTGTGTGTGTGTGCGGACCAAAATTTTCGTCGACAATTTCGAACACGGTTTGCAAGTAATTCTTAAAAAACATTCGATAGCTTTGATAAGGAGACGTTGCTGATTAGTTTTTTGGCATAGGCAGGTCTATCCCGTTTCGAAGGTACGGTGCAAAAGTGCCACAAACGGTTAACTCTATTTTTAAGAGTACGGAGTGTCCGATTTTAATAATTCAAAATCATTTTGACAAAATGAAGAATTGATCAAATTTTCATGAAGGCAGGTCTAGCGGTTTCGGAGATCTAATGATAACAGTGAAAAAAAAATGCCATTTGGCGGTCAAAAATGATCATTAGAACATATGCAATCCTAAAATTATCAGATATTTTATATAGATTTTAATAAGTATAAATTTTGTTTACATTCCTACTGGTCCGTACCAGTTTTTTATCCGTTGACGGTTACGTGGCGCATACGCGCTTCCATATTTTGTCTCTATGCAGTTAAAGCATTACGATCGCTTTGAAAAAAGTTCAGAACTTCCAAAATATTTCAAAATAGAGAAAAACATTTTTTTCTCAAAAAAATATTTTTTTTTTAAGATTAAGTTTCTCCTCAAATCTAATTTTTCAAAGTAATTTTATTTTTTTCAAAAACGTTAATCTTTTAAAAATAATTTTTTTGGTACGAAGTTCAGCGATTTGCCTTAAGGCACGATGCCATGCGCCCACTAGTTGTTATAAAATTTCTATTTTTATTTGAGTGTCTAAATTTGTTAATATTTCTATTCAGCAATTTTGATGTCTACGGATTACCATTTTTTAGATCCATTCGCTGCCACAAAAATAGAGCAATAAATTGCAATTAGCAGCAAGCCATAATTAGCATAATTATCATGTTTATGTTTTCTTACTGTATTTTTTCTGCAAATCGTTAAGAGCGATATCAGCTTCAGTCACTTCAGTTTTTCTAAGGTTTTAATTTACGCCTAAAAGCAGCAAGCACACAGTTTAATTTCTTTAAAAGTTTTTTTTTTAAATAAAGCAATCCTTCAACAAAAGAATCTCGGATTGTGTTTTCGTTTTAATTTATACAATCTATCATGCAATTGTATGGAGTTTTGTAAACAGAATTCTGTGCATTTACTTTTAATTCAATTTGGGATTATAATGAAAACCGTTTATAACTTTATTTAATGAAATTCCTCCTAAGACATTCTACTCGAATGTTTGATTGACTTAATTATGGCGCCTGGATCAGAATATGTCAAGAGCTATTATGAGCCTCGTCGCAGTTTCACAAGTTATGATAATATATTAATTTTGTCGATGCCGAACCTGAAACTTTGCGATATATTTCGTCTTCGTTACAAAACTTTTTAATTATAATGGAAAGTTCGCATTTGAAATGTTAATGATTCGTTTACAGAATAATTAATAATGACGCTCATTATTAACCTGGTTATCAATGGCCAGGTTTTTGTAAGATCGGATCGAATCGATTTCGAAATGTATGAAATAATTGCGGAAGAAAAAAAAACTTCTCTTGATTAGTAGCATGAACATTTTTGATGAATTTTTACTTCCACCAAATTACTGATAAAACTAGTTAGTAGTAGTAATAAATGGTATTTTGCTTTGTGACAAGTTGCATGAACTTTTTTATATAAATAGTATTAGGTATATTTTTCCGTTTATTTATATATGATCTACCTGTCTATATTTATTTCCATCTACCTGGCTACCTGTCCAACTCTATGCCAATATACCTGTCTACCTGCCTTACTGTCTATCAGTTTATTAGCCTACCTTTATATCGGTCCATCATTCTACGACTTTATCTGTCTACCATTTCACCTGTTTATGGAGCTGTTCTACCAAACTGCTTACGCGCCTACTCCATTTTTCTAACTTTCTACCTGTTTACCTGTATACCTATTTATTTAGCATCAATTATAATTATATATAAATCAATGATAATGATTTATAGAGATCATTTGAACAACAATCTTGATTTTTTTCTACATCTCCAAAACCGCTGGACCGTTCGCAAAAAGGTAATCAATTTTACATTCTGTCAACACAAGTCAAGTATTTTTGAATCATTCAAATCGGATGTTCCTTTTTCTCTAAAACTTTCATTTTAAGCACTTTGCCCAAACACCTGGACCTTTATCTGGCACTTTATCAAAAACTAATTATCAGATCAATAAAAATCGCATCGTTTTTTGAATCAGTCTAATCGGTTGATTCGTATTAATTAAATTATCGTAAAAATTCGTATCCAAATAAATCATACACATATTTATAAACAAATTAATTTAATTTATATATTTTAAATTGTTTTTTATCCTTACCTTGATTTTAAATCACTGTGTTACTTTTGTTTGTGGAAATTTGTAGGTCAGCATCTGAAAATAGATGAAAAAAATATTTTACTGAACAGCTCCAATAATATTTAAGTCCTAAACATATTTGAAATAAGAACAGTTACTTTCTTACACAAAATGCGTTTATAACATACTAATTAAAATATACTTTCATGTAATTTTCATATCAAACTAGTAAAACGTTGTTTCTTATAAAGACATTCCATAATAATGCTTACTATTTTACAATAATTCTTTTCTAATTGCGTTAGTTTGAATTTTTATTCGATTTTTATTAGCAATTTTTTATTAGATTACTTTATTTCTGATAAAATATGTATAAAGTGCATAGATAATTTCTAAAACTGTCATAATAACAACTGTTATTTCGTTTTTATCAAACTCCAGACATAATGCACGAAGTTTGTCCTCGAATGCCATCTGAGTAAATATTGGTTTTCTTAAATGAACCTTTATAAAAAATAATTTAAAAGTTAGAAGTTCCATTGAAGCTTCTTAATTAAATCGTGTGTGTATGAGATTATCTTAGAAAGTACAGCACTTAAGTTGTCAGCCAAGATTTTTCTTGGAAGACAATACTTTAGTAGATTAAATGAAAATGGTAATATATATATATATATATATATATATATATATATATATATATTAGGGTAGTCCTTAATATCGGCATTTTCGAATTTCCTTGCTTCCAAGGGCTCAAATGGTTTCAAATTGATAAAAAACAACTCTCTGAAAGTTTTAGCTCTTAATATTAACTTTTAGATAAATCGCAATTCAATCAAATTTCGTATGGAAATAGAGTTGAAAAAATTTTGAAAATTAAAAAAAAAATTAGGTATAACTTAGCGACAAATGAATTAAAAGTGAGAATTCGTGTCATTTTTTATTGAAAATTCGACGTTCTGCAAAATTTTTGAAACATTTTTCATGCTATTTCCATGTTCATTATTTACAGATTTTTCATTTGTCCATTATTTTCACTATATGCGGCGCGGGGACATACTACGTATACGCATACAATCAAAGCAATCATACTCACGCGACACGACGACCAATCACAATCGACCCGTATAGAAATGATCTCATCGAGTGCGAATGACGAATCATTGGCACTCCACTCGAGAGTAACGCTCTTCCGTTGCAGTTTTACAGATTTACACTCTAGTCACGCCTAAAGAAGTTTTGAATCACAAATTCAAAAATTGAAATTACAGTACGAGAAGTTTCAGCAATTTGACTTAAGGCACTATGCCATTGCTTCTAATTCTGATTGCTGCTCAAAGATAAACCATAAAAAATTGTCATTATTTCTTTGATGGGTTCACATCATCTACTATACCTTCAGTATATATAGCGATCTATCGATGTATATTTCGTTATAACTATAAGCTTGTTTCTCATTATTGGCGGTGGTTACTTTGTAAGCAAAAGCACCAAGGGGGCGGTTGTGCATTTACCTAGCTACATGCCGAAGCCAATTGAAACATGCATTGCTTGTAAAGCTTCATTATAAATTTATCTAGAACGGGCGTAGCAAAGCAATATACATGCCGATAATTTAATATAATGTACTGGAACCGACGCAGAAAACCCATTCCGTTCGCGCATTACGCGCCATATCGGAGAGCTGGATCGGAATGACTTACTTAGATGAACATGTTTTTAATTTTATGTACTTTTCAACCTTCGTAGATATACTGTTGACATAGTTATGAGGGTATCAGTGACCTATTTGAGTATAGTAATAAAAATAACCAACAATTCTTACAATCAATTTGAAATCTTTCACGTAGGGTAGAGCGGAGCTTAAAGCTCGGCTGTTGAAACGGGCTGCCACCATTATCTTTTTTTTCATTTATTAACTTTGTAGAAAAGTATATTAGCCATTTTTAATTACCCTCATTACTCTGTACAGTTATTATGCAACATTTATAGTTTCATGTTACTTAATTTAGAAGAATTATTCAAGGCTCCATGTGTTCTCGTATTTGTCAACATAGTATAAATTATCTGAAAGAGAGCTTTTTTAATTTTATTATTTCCTTACACAATTTCAGTCTATTCTTTCCATTATGACATGTTATGCGACTTTCCATTTTCTTAAAAAACAAGTAAAATATACAATTCAATAATGATACTATTTCGAAGTAAAATTTCGCATCTTAATTCCTACGATGTGCCATCAGGTGATCGGCACATCATGTATTATTAGTAATTGCTAGTATTTTTTTCCTTTGATAGTTTTTGCTTTTGAGCTATCTTATTAGGTTCTTATCAGAATATATTTTCCAGTATACATTATTAAATTATTTTAAAAGATGTATACTTATTACCAAGTTTGATTCAACAATATTAAATATAGCTTCTATAAAAGCTTACATGTCGGTTGGGAAAAAAGGACCATTAAGGCTTTACACTGGGAAAGATTTAAATATTCAGAAAAAAACCTTTTTACGTTTACTTCTTAAAAAAATCTATTTAAATAGAGATAAATATATAATTATTCCAAATCTGCTGATAAATATTCTTATGATTACAAATTACCGGATCAAGGTTATATACAGTGCGATCTTTGTAAAAAATGTGTCCAAGAAATTTTTATTCAGGAATTCCGTACGTTGTCCTTTACATCTGGCCGACAGAACTCCATATCAGTGTATTTAAGTCTTGTGTAGTCGTAACATCTACAAATATCCTCCAAAAAAATCGAGTGTTTTTAACAAAAAAATATTAGTGATATGGATATATAAATTATTACAGGTAAATAATTTTTGCTTCTCAATTTTATATAAAAACCTTTTTTAGTTAATTCTTATTACTCTTTACCCCGGTACATAATCCATTCCTTTATAATTTTTTTTTTTAATTAATCTGTATTGACCATCATTAATTAATGTTAATCAATATTTATTAAAAAAATATTGTATTAGACAGAATAAACCTGATGATGGAACGTACCTAGTTCCGAAACGTCGTATTAAACATCTTCAAAAAACAAATTGTTTTTTATTATTGGATTTACTGTTCGGAAAAGAAACAATCAATATATTGAAAAAATCCAGGACTTATCTATTGAATATAATATATATATATATAATATATATATATATATATATATATATATATATATATATATTTAAATATATTTCTTATATATTTTGCATTGCCTTTACAATGCTCGCAAGAACTATTTTTGATGATATTATTTATGAAATCTATAATCTCACGTGAAGATCTGGTACCACAACTACTTGATATCAATCTGGACAGAGTGCTCATTAATGTTCTTCACTACTGAGAGAAGCAACAATAAAAAAAAAGCAATAAAAATAACTTCTTTAAATATTTTACTTCTGTCATTCAAATCTACATATTTTTGTGACGAAATTCAATTGAGTTTTACCTCTACTAAACTTTATTCAAGTATTCCAACAATCCCGGCTAAAAATAACTATCCCAATTATCTATATACTTTTAAGTCCAAGATTATTCGAATTTTCAATTTTGCTTTTCTACATTCGACTTTGCGGTGCACAATAAAATTTACTGTTTCCGGGCAATTGGGAATTTGATTAACCTTTAACCTTTGCAGAAGATATAAAAAATGCTTGAAGGGTTACAGGAAAATTTTCGGGGAAGCTAAAGTGTATCGATTTTAAGAGGTGTCTAAAAATAATAATACAAATATATCTGTTGATCGATGCAAATTTAATACAAAGTGCCAGTTGGAGATAAAAATAAATTATGTGAAATAACTCCGGATCTCCAGTTTGGAGAAATCGAAATATCTATAATATAAAACAAATTTACGTTAACAAATATCTTGAATATATTATTTGTAATATATTTTCGCAATATCTCATGTTTTGGTCAAATGATCTCAATTTATCAAATATATAATTAACATTTTTTAATAGTTTTATAAATATTGAAAACTATTTCTTTTATCTATTTTTATACTCCGTTATTGCATTTTTTCCATTCTTAAGTTAATGACAGATAATAACGAACTCATAAAAATCGACATATTTTTTAAAAATAGATAAACAATTTTTATTTACGTTAATAATTTACATACATTGCTTTTATCTGCCTTTTGGTATGTTTAAAAAATCATTTAGAATAAATTGAAATTGTATATTTTTGCATCCATAATTTTCAATTAAATACTTAATCGTATTTTTAAATATACGTAAGAAATGCAAAAATGTTTAGTCAAATTTTGTCATTTTTTCGTTTATTTTTTATTTTAAATTTTTATTTTATTAAATTTTTAATTTTTATTATAGATGCATACTTTATAATATCGCTAAAGTTCAAATTATTTTTATATCGAGATGGCATTTATTGCGCTTCATGCTTTGTATTTTTGAAACGGCTGGACCTGACTTTGTCTAAAATTAATCATTTCGTTTTCCCATCAGTATGAATAGTATATTTTTTAATGATTCGAATCGAATGTTTGATTCTCTCAAAAACTTAATTTAAATTTTCTGCATTCTTTACCTTTTCCAAAAACTAGTCAGCACATTTTCTTGTAAATAGAATTGAAATGCTTTTTGAAGAATTTTGATCAGTTGCCCCTTGCTTCCACGTGTATATACTTGGCACCGCGATGGTGGAAATTGGCAAAACTGATATGACCTGATTTTTTGACGATTTTTTTGCTGTCGATTGGTGCAAACTAAAATTTTTTTGCTCTTTCCGTTCTCGAGATAAATGGGTGGGGCCAAATTCGGTGCTAACTATATATATAGTCAGCACCGACCCCTTTAAAAATGCAAAAAAATTTAAATTTCTTTTTACTATCGTTGTCAGTGATTTTTTTGCTGTCGAATGATGCAATTAATTTTTGGAAAAGTTTTGCCCATCATAGATTTTCACGCATAGGAAAATTCCCATTTTTGCCAATTTAAAAAAAATTGACAAATTTGAAAATGCCCAATTTTTTTGCTCGCTTACTTAAATATAAAACAAAAAAATTTTTTTCAAAAAATTTATTTTTTCACCCCTTTTCAGAGGGGTTGCCAATTTTTTGGGGTGTCCACAGGTCACTTTTTCAAAAATTTAAAAATTGTTTCGGAATCTGTGATTTTTTTGCTCTGCGATACAAAAAAGAAAAATTAAAAAAAATAAGTTTTAATTTTGATTTTGTTCGTAGTATGAAAACGAATTGCAATCCGCTTTAAATATGCTTATTTTTTTCCCAACAAAATCATCAACAATACCTTTACAAAAATATGTGCTCGACAGGAATTAATAGTTTCATACAATTTTTATATAAATTAGTTAAAATGTAACAGGAATCGCGGTGCATATATATAGCCGTCTCACTCGCACAATGGCGTATAGCCTTCTCACTCGCTCATCATCGAGAGACCCAGTGCGTAGAGACCTCTACGCCGTAGAGTCTCTCGGCGGCGGGTGGCCAAAGACGCATTATTTATTTACTGAAATTACTGAAATATTGTTGACTAATTGATTCATTAAGTCTGTTTTGGGAGTAAGTAAATAAATTGAAAAGCATCGTATACTACGTAGTACTTATGGACGCAAACTATTCGTTTTTATGCTACGAAAAAAATCAAAATTAAAATTTATTTTTTTGAATTTTTCTTTTTTGTATCGCAGAGCAAAAAAATCACAGATTCTGAAACAATTTTTAAATTTTTGAAAAAGTGACCTGTGGACACCCCAAAAAATTGGCAACCCCTCTGAAAAGGGGTAAACAAATAAATTTTTTGAAAAAAATTTTTATGTTTTATATTTAAGTAAGCGAGCAAAAAAAATTGGGCATTTTCAAATTTGTCAATTTTTTTAAATTGGCAAAAATGGGAATTTTCCTATGCGTGAAAATCTATGATGGGCAAAACTTTTCCAAAAATTAATTGCATCATTCGACAGCAAAAAAATCACTGACAACGATAGTAAAAAGAAATTTAAATTTTTTTGCATTTTTAAAGGGGTCGGTGCTGACTATATATATAGTTAGCACCGAATTTGGCCCCACCCATTTATCTCGAGAACGGAAAGAGCAAAAAAATTTTAGTTTGCACCAATCGACAGCAAAAAAATCGTCAAAAAATCAGGTCATATCAGTTTTGCCAATTTCCACCATCGCGGTGCCAAGTATATACACGTCTTGCTTCCCAAAACGTGGACGAAATATTGTATTCACACATACATATATACTCACACACATACATACATTTTTTAAAATGTAGGCCAAAATATAAAAAAAAAAACATTTTCGACGATTACTATAACTTACCCTACAGAAAGTTGATAAATTATTTTTTAATGAGTAATATATTTTTAATTTTATGTAATAATAATAATTAACAATAATTTTCATAGGTAATATATGATTTAAATTAAAAATAGTATTGGAAAAATACATATCATTTTTACCTGACTCTAACTTAAGTTTAATTCCGCTCACGAAGCTCCCTTCTCGCTGAGCTACTATTCATTATTTTTCTATTAATGGATAAATATAAATAAAGTATAGAAACAATTTCATAAAATTTCCAAAACTTCTATTCAATAAACGCATATTCTAAATTCAGATGTATTTATTTTTTAGTAATAACAAACTTAATATGAAACCTTGTTCTAACAAGGAGAACCTAGCGTTTACCCTTCTCAAATTTTGGTGAAACTTCGCATGGTGATAAAGCTGATAGTCAAACTAAATACCCTAAACTATTATAAGCATTTGAAAAGTGGTTAATCATTAAAAAATATTTATGTTTAGAAAAATAGGCCAGGCAAATACATACGCCTACAGTTTAGGGAGCGTCCATTAATCACGTGATCGATTTTTTAAGGATTTTGGTGTCCCCCCTGCCCTGCCCCTTTAGTTTAAATTAAACCCCCCCTGTCAAACATTACGTATATTCTTAGTTTCGAGAAAAGAATATAAAATTTTTTTAACTTCCCGTAGGGCAAGTTATAGTAATCGCAAAAAAATCGAAAATGAAAATTTTTGCATTTCTCGACGTTTCAAAGGTTTCTGAATATTTTGGCATACCTTAGAAAAAATGGATGTATGTGTGTGTGTGTGTGTGTGTGTGTGCGTGTGTGTATGTATGTGCGGATACAAATTTTCGTCGACGATTTCGGGAACACCGATCAACCGATTTGAATAATTCAAAAAACATTCGATTCGTATTGATAAGGAGACGTGCTGATTAGTTTTTGGCGAAGTCAGGTCTAGCCGTTCCGAAGATACGGGGCGAGAAGTGCCGCAAACGGTAACTCAGTTTTTAAGAGAACGGAGCGTCCGATTTTAATAATTTAAAAAACATTTTACTTGTATTGACAAGGTGAAGAACCGGTCAAATTTTCATAAAGGCAGGTCTAGCGGTTTCGGAGATCTAATGAAAAAAGTAAAAAAAAAATGCCATTTGGTGGTCAAAAATGATCATTAGACATATGCACATCAAGTTATCAGATATTTTATAGAGGTTTTAACAATAAGTATAATTTTGGTTTACATTCCTATGGGTTCCGTACCAATGTTCACGCGTTAGACGTCGACGCGGCGCTTACGCGGTTTGATATTTCGTCTTTATGCAGTTAAAGCAGTACGATTGCTTTGAAAAAAAGTTTAGATCTTTCAAAATATGTCAAAATAAAGAAAACATTTTTTTTTTCAAAAAAAAAATAAAAAAAAAATTAAAAAAATTTTTTTTTCAAAAAAAAGTAATTTTTTGTCTAATTGTTCAAAAATCTTATTTTTTTGAAGGAAATTTTTTTCAAAAATGTTAATCGTTTTTTTAAAAAAAAAATTTTTGGTACGGGAAGTTCCAGCAATTTGCCTTAAGGCACGATGCCTTAATTGCCTTAAGACAGAATTCCACTTACAGCTAGTTTTTAAAATGTTTGGATTTTTTTAAAAATTCAGGTGTAAAATAAATATACGTGATATCTCACTATAATGCTCCTTCCCCCACGAGATATTTTGTGATTTTTTGTCAAAATACCACCCCCCATCCCTAAAACCCGCATAAATGTGTTACACATTACATTTTAATAAATATAAATTCTCAAAATTCAAGATTTGTCTAATTAGTTATCACTCGTATTTTATAGAACCCATTCCGTTTCGATTCCATTGAATCTTAATCTTCCATCCTCGTAGGCGTGAAATGAGTCGATTCAAGCCTGTTGAATTCGATTTTCTGGTACGTCAGGGTAATACTGAATATGATAATTGTTTGGTATAGTTCACGGCTTGCTGGCCACGATTCTGCTCAAAGCCTAATGAGGCACATCTTACATTACCACTACTCTATGCCAGTATATAATATGCGGTTTATATAGCTAGAACGGCGTGCTCGCATCATCTGCCGACGCATGGTTTTCCTGTAATTTAATGGTTAGACCGCCGGGAGAATTCGCCCTTGGGAGAATATTCGATAGAGGTATTTTGATACAGAAATATAAAATGATTTTGATTTACGGTACTGAATGATATTATTTCTGATATCGCTTGACAAAATCGTACGTTGATAAAAGAAAATATATAAAACCATGTATGACTGATTCATAGTACCTATTTATTTAAATTATATTAAAAATATATACTTATCGAAATATCAGAAGTTTTGCACAAATTTTATATAGAATAGTTTTTCTATCTATATTTTGTTTGTTGTGGTAAGGAAATTAGAGGTTATTAATTTTTTCAAAGAAAACAATTTGAAAAATAACATTTATCTAAGTATAAAAAAACATTAATTATATTTAACAAAAAACATATTTTTTTGCATATATAAATATGTGTATGGATATAGTTTTAGTGGACATAGATTTTAATTAAATATAACTTAAAATTTAGTTTCTGCGCCACAGTTTTATGATAAAACTTTAATGAAATTCATTTTGATAATTTATACATATAATGTATTTGTTTTATTTAAATGTGATCAATTTTTGACTAAAATATATTGCGAGAAGTTGAATAATTTGGTAATTGCTTCAATATCAGATCGGTAATTTAATAATAATCAAACTTGCCCTATTAATTATTTTGTAATTTTAGAGCTTATTATGCACTATTCAATTTCTCGTAGAGTAAGTTAGAGTAATCGCAAAAAACGTAGATCTTTTGCATATTTTTACGTTTGAAGATTCCTGAACATTTTGGAATTCCTCAAGAAAATGATTGTCTATGTCTGTATTTATATGTTTGTATGTGCGGATACAACATTATGGCGACATTTTCGAAAGCACGGATCAACTGATCATAATAATTCTGAAAACATTTGATTCCTATTGATAGGAGGACTGCTGATTAGTTTTCAACAAAGTCAGGCCCGGTCGTTTTGGAAATACAGAGCAAAAAGTTAAACTAATAGTGCACGTCATTGTGTTTTGAGTCAAATTACTGGAACTTCCCGTACCCAGAAATAAAATGAAAAATATTTGAGGAAGCTCAAATGTTTTCAAATAGATTATATAACTCTCAGTTCAGATTCTCAGAATTATATAAACTAAATTGCATAGTTACAATTATTTATTTTAATTATATAAGTAATTATTAGAATTTTACCTAGAATTAAAATTAAAATTCGAATCATTTTCGATATTTAAAAAAATTGAGAATTACAAAAATTTGCTTCAATTGCTTATTGATATAGTTGTAAAATTTTAAAATAAATTCTTCTTGTCTTTCCCAAAAACTAATCGTTTCTTCACATTGTGAACAAATGTTTTTTAAATCATTCAAATCGCACATCTTGTTACATTTTTGCGAAGGCAGGCCCATAGGTTTTGGAAATGCAGAATTTATTTTTAATATATTGATATTGGTTTGTCAAATAGTAAGTCAAAATTATTATTATTGATTAGTATATAAATAGAGTAACTGGTAAACAGGTGGGCAGGCTGACAGGAAAATATGTATAGGGAAGTAAACAGTAGAAAAGGAGGTATGTATATAGATAAACTGGTAGAATAAGAGACTGGTCAACAGGTGGGCTTATAATTATGTGGATAGTTCGCCAAATAAATTGGATAGGTGGATAAGTAGACAGGTAGAGTGGTAAACAGGTAGAAAGTAATACGGCATACATAAAGGCTTGTTGTAGACTGGTGAATTGGTGTATGGGAATATATATTAATCAACAAATTATTATTGATTGAATCCATTATTTACACTTATTGGAAAGTCTATGCAACTTTTCGCATAGCAAAATGCCATTTACAACTAGTTTACGCATTTTATTCGACTTGATTTGATTAGAAATTAGATTTCCAATACCTCAGTTTCGAAACCATGTGCATCTTATAGTTTCGCATATAGTAATTCTCAGATACTTATTCAAAGAGCTTTTGAAGCCAGCCTGTAGTTACGGGATCCATCCCGCTGACATAGCTTATATCTAGCCACAAGATCCTCCTTGCTGATAAAGCATATTTTTAACTATATAAGTAGCAAGATCTCTACATTCGACGAGGATAATCTTTGCCAGTATTTACACCAGTCCAGTTATATAATTTTAATTCATTATATCATTATATTGTAAAATTCAATTATTTTATATATTTTATTGTAATTATAAGAAATAAAGTTTTTTTTATTTTATTCTCGAATAACGAGTATAAAATTGGCGCAGTCGGTAGGATTGAATTCGGGATCGTCTATCGCAGATATCCATTGATTTCAATCATTCAGAATTCAGAACCAATAATTAGTAAAAGTGATAGAAAAATCAATAGGATTGAATTCGGAAAGGCCTATCGCAGGATTTCCAATCAATTCAAAGGTGATTGTAATTCATAGTGTGCAAAAGTGCAAGTGAAAAAAATATATTGTGTGAAAAGTGCGAAGAGGAAATTCGCCGAAACATCTGGAACTGGTGAGTGAAAAATTTTTAGTAAAATTGCCATCCTCCTTATCCTTCAATCGCTGGAGATAAGAAAGCAATTTTTACAGTTTAAAATTTTCTTAATTAATTAATTGATTAAATAATATATATACAAGTTTATTTTATTTTTGCATTCCATTGAAACATAATTCCACGTACGCGAATTAGTTTATGGAAATTGGTATTGATTTTATAGAGAACTTAGCAAACTCATTAGCAAATATGTCCCTTCAAAACATTCCCAAATTTGATCATATATTGATCGACACTATTCCAACATTTGGCGGTAACCCCGCAGAACTAAATTCATTTATTTCAAGAGTTAGGGAAATCAAGAATAGATATTCATGACAGTAGTAATCCGTCATGTATACAAAACGAAATTATTAGGAGCGCAGTTTTTTCGAAACTATATGATAATGCTAAATATGCTATAGAAATGCCAATGCTAGAGAAATAGATGATATAGTTAGGGTATTAATATCAAAATTTTCAGACCGTAGAGATGATATATCTTTAACTTTTGATCTCCATCATATGAGACAATTACCAAATGAAACCGTTTATCAGTTCTATGAAAGATTTCAAAATTTGATTACAATTTATAATAATTATATATACTTACACCTTACAAACAAAGAAATCATTTAGATAGATGCAACAACTTCCAAAAAAGTGCCTTGGCCGTATTCATAGCACACGTTAAACAGCCATACAGTTCACTTCTCATGAATCGTAACGTTTCGTCATTAGAAGAAGCTTTAAGGATTATAGAAAGGACGACTATGTTAGTAGTGTTAGAGATGACTCAGACCATTTAGATACAATAGTAAAAGAATAGTAAACCACAAAGTTATCAGAAAAACGCTCCCATTTTGCACTTCCTAGAAATTCAAATACGGCAATTCCAAATTATAAGAGACAACATCATTTCCAACCACATTTTTATAATCCACAAATGTCCCAACCAAATAATTTCCAAACAAATAACTTCCAACCAAATAGCTTCCAATCAAATAACTTTCAAACAAACCAAATGACTCAACAACCATTAAGACCTAACCAACAAAATTTCCCATTTCCAAATTTTTTTTCCCAATACAACAAAAGGTTCTGACTGGACACCTATGAGTGGTGTATCAACTATTAATTCCGCAAATAACAAACAACGACATAACAGACTCTACAATTTAGAAAACATTGATTTAGAACAAGATTCATACTCTGACGAACCACATGTGGATTTTCAAACGGACGAACAACGACAAAATCAAACATAGTTGAATTTTCACAGTTTTCAAAATTATTCTCTTCCTTATATTCAAATAAGAAATCCAGACCTAAAAATTTTAATTGATTCAGGCTCAACGAAATCATTTATTTGCCCAGAGATTGCTAATAGATATTTCAAAAGTTCCATTTATTTTGACCCCTGTACAATAAAAACAGCTCTATCAACGCACACAGAAAATTTTGCATGCAACATCCCAAGCTTCAGTGAATTCCAAAATAATGAAAATCTTTCATTCCATCTATTTAAGTTTCACGAAACCTTCAATGGGTTGTTAGGAATTGATAACCTTAAAAAATTGAAGGCGCTCATTGATTTTAATAATGAATTGCTAGTATTACCTAATACTAATTTAAAATTACATTATTTGAAAGTCCAAAAAAAATACTTTTTAGTCAACAGATACCAGAAAGATGCATTCAAAAATGTAAAGTCCCAGTTAACATTAAAGAAGGTGAAATTCTAATTACAAGGCAAAATTTCCAAAGTTTCATTCCAGATACCGTACATTAGCAAAAAACAATTGAAGCCATAGTTGAAATTCATAACCTAACAGAAAACGAAATTAATTTAACATTAACCAACCTTTACAAGTAGAACTCACAAACGAAATAGAGTTTTATAATTTTTGTACAGACAAATCTGACTCAAATATAGATTTTTCGGATATTGAGAAACCTAATACGGACTGACCACATGAATTTCGAAGAGAAAAATGCTATTTTAAGAATTTGCAAAAAATATAAAGACACTTTTCATAAACCAGATGACAAACTGACTTTT
>NW_020537324.1:25901842-26036187 GCF_003426905.1 Ctenocephalides felis
TCAGAAAAGAGATGGAATATTATTAAATTTAATAAAAATAATCACATCCTATAGTTATGAATATTTAGCTAAAAGTAAATCATTTATAATTCTATGACGTACATTTGCATGGATCATAATATATACTTAACATTAATAATAGTAATTAAATTGAACTCAATACATCAATTAATCATCCCAGGGTTCAGCTATCAACAGAGAATAAATCATTGCAAACTGATCATCACGTGGGGCTATACATAAGCCTTGTCCACAATGGAGTTTCATTCCTGACCTGATGACCGGAATTTAATTAAGGAAATTGAATTTTAAGGCTTTGTAATACACGTGAAATGAACCATAAAAAATAGGAAAAGTCCACAATAGTTCATAAACTAAAAACAATATAAAATTTATTAAAATATATTGCAATTGTAAAAAAAGTAGAGCTTTGATCTTGCAACTAAAAAATTGCAGGTTCATTTCTGACTGTGTTAGGCTGAATGAATTTGAGTGAAGATTTGCTTTTGGAACATTCGAGCAACAAAATTAAATACATTTCACAATTAAATATATATATATATATATATATATATAGCATAATTAGAAAAAAAACATTCGGCTTGCGTTCTATAATAGCTTTAGAAAATTATATACAGTCGTCCATGAACTAAATATAAAATTTTCAAAATATTTTACAAATAAAAGGCTTCAAGTTCAATTTTGTGCTCAGGCAGATATCAAGCTGTAGCCAAATTTTTACTTGGCAATATTTATACGATTTTAAGTAAAAATACTGTTTGGAATATTAAAGAAACGATATAATATGATCATAATTAGGATCATGTATAGAGATAATCAGAAAAACAACAAATACAAAAAAACTTCCAGAATTACCAAAAGCCAGTTATCATGATTCCCAACTGATATCCTAAAAACAGTTAAACTAGAGTTTTTAAAAGTGGTTCAGGATTTTGACCAGAAAGTTGACCAACAACTTTGCACCATCTATTAATTAGCAATCGTCTCAGAAAACTGATCTTTATCGAATTCCTATAAACGTTTTTAAATTTTTAAAATTGGTGCAGCTGTTTTTGAGAAATCATTGACAAAGTCAAATTTATCAAAACAAAATTTTCCTAAGTTATGATGAATGATTGAAAATTGGGTTGTTTAAAAATTACACAAAATGCATTTTGTTAATGGGTAATATTTCAGTCATTTAAGGTTAAACTAGGTAGAATATTGGAATTTGAGATACCCAGCTGTAAGTCTGTAAATACTTGTATATTGACACCCTAAAGTTGTCTTAAAATCTACATATGGTATTGACAGACAACCATATGTAGTTTTTGAGACAACTTCAGGGTATCAATATACAACTATTTACAGACCTACAGTTGAGTATCTCAAATTCCAATATTTTATAATAACTGGACTATAAAAAAATAGTGAAATAGAAACAAAGTTGTTATAAGTGATCTTATAGCAGGTTGCATTAACTTCCCGAAGTGTGTAAATAATCGATTTAATCGTTCTGTCTACCATTAATGGAAATTATCCTTGCCCGGCATTGCTGCATCAATAAAAAGTCAGCACTATTAGATAAATTCTAATAATAAAATCATCATAAATTGTTGGATAACCATTGGTTTACCATCTGAAAATACAAAGTAGGGAGTCTAACAGCTCATAGCACGCAAGGTTCTGATAGCTTTTAAGATACAGGAATGAAAATAATAATGATAATAAACATCTGTACATTCAGTCCCGTGTACCTGTTTAAGTATCTACCTGTCCACCTGTAATATGCCCACCTGTTATCTGCCTACCAATGCACTTGTTCTTTGGATTACCAGTCTATTAGTATATGAGTCTATATACATGCCTTCTTTTCGACTCTTTTACTTGATTACGTTTTAACTGTATATACTGTCCAACTTTCTACAACCGCTTACCAGAGTATTTTTCTTATTTTTACTTCATAGCCTGTTTACCTGTGTACCTGTTTACCTATTTGTAGATGAAACAATGATAATTTGTAAATATCGCATTTGATAAATGATTGTCAATTTCTGCATTTTTGATTGTTTTACTATTACTATGACTTACCCTGAGGAAAATTAAAAAAGAGCAATTAATAGTATTTTCTAAAGTCAACATTTAACACCATAAACAGTCATCTATGTAATCAAATGTCCTAACCATCGTCCGAATAATGCGAATGTAAGCCCCCTTGCGGTTCGCTCCGTGGTTTTATTTCAAACCTGATTGGGGGTCTTCGTTAAAACCACGTTAAGACATCATAGCAACATAATCTTGTCGCTTTAGGGAATACCAATTATTCAACGAGACGTTAGATACAATAGAACAAAGGTCTTCCCGGGTCGAAAGGGTCCGACCGAACTACAAACTTTTGCTCGTTTATATCTGCGTGACCTGTTCAAATGCCATGTCAACGGATCCACTTTGTATAAATATGTATATGATCCATCGTTCTCTTATGACGCAAGATGTATTGTTAAGTTGAGAGCTGGGGAAGATTCTAGCAAACTTGCGAACAGAAAGTTTTCTGAATACTTCGGAAAAAAATTCCATCCAAGTTCTAAAGATGATTGTATGGGTACCAGTCATATGATGATATCCTGATGATATTTAAATGCACTGCATATAAAAATTTGAAGAAAAGTGTTTCAAACGGAATTAAAATGAATATACTAGTAAAATTACTTAATAAAAAATAATGTATTCTTACATAAACATAGTTACTTATAAAACGTCATCATTCAAATAATTTATATAGGGGGAAGTCCCCTAGTGGCGGACACCTAAGGTTATTTATAAATAAATCGAAAAATATTTTACGAAATGTTTATTAAATTATGATTTATGTTAGATAACAAAGTTAAAAATCAAACTAAATTAATAAAACCGCAATCTCTGCTAAAAAATAATTAATACTATCAATCAAACTTTGGTATCAAAAAATATGATTTTAAATAGTGGCACCTAGTATTGTACATTTCAAAATAACCCGCATTGATCACATATGTAGCCATCTCCACACTCTGGAATGTCTGCACATTTGTGTTCGACAAATATTCTTAGATATTGCAAAAAAAAGTCACTATTCATCCACCCTTTTGGCTAGGCCATCCATAAGCTTTTTATTCTTTGACTAGGAAATACGAAAAATGACGGTATGTAGTGACCGTTAGCACTCATATAGAACAAAATTAAATAATTAGAATAAATTACGTATATTCTCACAAGAAATATCAATATGTTTACTGTCCGACGACTTAGTGTCCGGTGCTAAGGGACAAACATTTTCGTTCATTTAGTGGCACCTACTAAAATTGGTTAGAAGATCTAATGATTAACTAATTTACCATTTTACGAATAACAATCAAGTACAACTGTTATCTTAACAATAATCAAATATACTTTTGCAAATTAGTTTACGAGCTAATTGATATCGAATCATTAAATGCTTGAAAGAAGGGTATTCATAATTTAAATTAAATATTTTTTTAGATTTTTATTTTATAGAAAATTTTTTTAGTTAATACATATGGGTATCATTTGATCGTGAGATTGCATTATTTAAATTTATAGTTTCACGTACATTTATTGACACATTTATACTTGGGTGATAGCAAGTCGCTAGGTCAAGAGATTTGTGAAATATTTATATTTTTGGTTTATATACTATCGAAGTGGTGCTTTTTTTCTTGCACCTGAATATTTTTTTTCAGCTGTTGGGCTGAAAGTTATCCTTACCTCGTATTTTTAGATAGTAACCCAACGGTTGATCGATCCATATTTCATTATTTTTATTATTAAAATTTCTATAAAAAGACTGATATATTATTTATTTTTATGCAACAATGCCCGGGAAAGACTGATTTCACTTAAAAATATTTGAATACATATGTATGTTGTTATAGAATAACCATAAATAGTGTGAAATGGTTCTAATATTATAATGTTGAAGATTCTAAAACAAAATATCAATTTCCTACTTATTTTTCAATTTATAAAAACAATGATTTTCAGCTCTTCCATTAAATCATATATTGACCGTACCCAACAAAAGATTCACTGGATGGTCACCGATGCAAAGATACAAAATCTTTGATAAACAGACTCGAATATAAGGCAAACAATAAATTTCTATATATAACCGATATCAAAGTGTAAATATGGCCTAGCTAAATATATGTTCTAAAATTATATGTGCCTATGTTATGTTTAATAATATATCTCGAAGGAAATTTGGATGAAACTATATTGTATACAAAATTGAAATGTGACATAGAATAGACAGAAATATCACTTTTCTAGATCTTATATAAATTACATACATATTCGACAATATATTTACCTATTAAATTATATATATATATATATATATATATATATAATAGATGACCAGGCAGTCGTTGTCCTGTACCAAAGTTTATAAATTCAAAAGTTCCATTTTTTTCATATCCTAGCCTATACTTTTTAATATCCTATTTGATACCCTGCTTTTGTGATTCATCTATGGTCTTAGCACAAGCTATACGTATTGGAAAGTGCAGTTTTTTAATCAGTATAAAAAATTCTGAAAAAAATAATATATCTGCGTAAAAAAATAATATCATACTTGATTTTTCGACAAAACATAATTGATTCTGAAATTTAGTCTATAATTTACATAATATCGAACCATATATTTGTTGTTTTTTTGGTAATTGTAACTTCTAAAGTACATTTTTCTTACATAATAATTTAATAAATATGTTAAGTTTAAATCTTAGGTGAATTAATTTGTAAAATCTAAGTCGGAAATACATACTATTGTCTATGAGCAATACTAATAATATGTAAGAGCAATATCTTATAGAACTCGAGTAAAATTTTCTTTAGTTTACTTGTTAGTTTTTACTAATACCTAGTAAAGATATACAAAATATAAATTCTAACTATAAGTGGTTCAAAGTGAAGTGAGCATTTTAGGCCCTCCACCGCATATTTCAATTAGAGTTATAAAAATATTGCTGCAATTATTTTATTCTGAGAAACTCATAAGATTATAAATCTTTATCAAAAGTAAATCAAATATTTATTTTAAAATAATATTTATTGATGCATCATAATATAAGAAATATTATTAAAACTATATTTTAGTATTCATATCATTTCCAATTAAAATTTCAAGCCAGTAAACTAAGCAAGCACAGCAATTCTGCAAGTCAAGCCTCTAATTTTCAATTCCAAATATTCAGGCGACACACAGTAAGAATTTACAATTGAAGGACGACTTTAGTCTAATATATTAACCCTTTCCACTTGCAAATTCCGAGATTTATATGAATTTTGCCGCTGGAGCGTTTGCATCCGAGTGGAAAGGGTTAATTTCATTTATATTAATTATCACACATTAAATTATTAAAAATTATATATACTTTTGAAATAGTATTAGACAATTATTGAACATAATTTTTGCGTTTATTTATTGTTTGATATCTTTATTTTTGTTTAGTTATAATAACGCTATCAAATAAAAAGTACTTAATTAGCTAACTAACTAACTAAGCTAATTTCACTAACTTGACTAATAAATACGAACAACAAACTGAACTGTTGGTATACATTTTTCATATACACAATGTGTGACGAAAAAACTTTGCTAAAAATTCAATATTCGAATCAATCGTTGCGATTCGTTATAATTAAAAAAATCTACACTTTTATGCCGGAACTATATTTTTTGATTTGCTTTAACCCGTTGCCAACGGCGCCGGTTCACTAGCAAAAAATCCATGTCGGAGATATTTCTCTATCAGTCACAATCAAATTTTATGTTATTTGCAGCTGTGGAATAAATACATAAAATTCGTGACAAAATATTCGTACATATTCGTATATTCGTATATCGAACGCGAATTTGCATCGGTACATTATTTCGGGGTAAGTTTGATGTAATACAAATACGAATCCCTTTTCTGATTTATTCTAATGAGATGGATGTATCGACATTATTTCTAAACACAATATTCTATTATAATATTTAATATATATTCGATAGTGATAGAGAAATAGTGTTAATATTTTTTCACAAATCTTTACCAATGATTGTTGAAATATGATTTGCATTTATCAATAACTAAATAGGTTTATCCCAAGGATGCAGGAATTATGTTACAATACAAATAAGAGCTTGTGCAAACGTATTACGTATCGATTGAATGCAGGATTGATGAATGGGCTGATTGGCATTCTCTGCTAAGGATAAAGGCAGGATTAATGGAGAAGTTTCAATTGAAAATCGTGATATTTAAGATTGCAATGTAGTGAAAAATAGTTTATTAAGTTATTTTATCAACTTCCCGCAGGGTCAGTTGTAGTAATCTCTTTTTTTTATATCTTTACATTTCTAAGCATTTTGGTAAACCTTAGGAAAAATTGATGTATGTGTGTGTGGGCGGATACATTTTTTCGACGACAATTTTGAGAGCATACGCTTCCACCGATTTGAATGATTCAAAAAAGGCGATTTCTTTTGACAGACAGTCGTGCTAGTTAGTCCAGCCGTTTTGAAAGAGCAAAAAGTCAAAAAATGCAAGTAAATTTTTGAGAGAACGGTGCGGCCGATTTGAATGATTCAAAAAACATTTCACTTGTACTTCACGGAACAATTTCATTTTTGGCAAAGTAAGTTTTGTGGTTTTGGAAATTCAATAAAAAATGTTGAAACGTCATTTGGGGTTCAAAAAATTTATGAGACATATGGACATCTAATTATCACATATTTTATAGAGATGTAATAATAAATACAAGTTTTGTTTACATTTCTATAGACGTCATACTAAGATTTATAATGTTTAACCATTATAATGTAAATGTTAAATTATGGTACAAGAAGTTCCAGCAATTTTGCTTAAGGCACGATGCTATGCGCCACTAGTTTATTCTTGTAAATTTAACAGAAGTTAATAAATTATTTAAGTCTAATTGTTTAGAATTCTAATACAAGTTTGAGTTAGATAAAAGATGAGTATTCAAAGTCTTCAGAAAATATCAACCACAAATAAAAGCTTTATTAATGTAAAAATTTTGAGTATCATTTTTGTATAAATTATCATACTGAAAAATTCGAAATCAAAATTGGAAACTTTTGATATACTTGTATAAATATTTTCATCTCAATAGCTTTACTGTAAATGTTTTTTTTTTTGTTATTTATATTAAATACAAAATTAGACCGAACAATTTTTTTAAGTGATTCTTATGCGTTGTTCTAACTTCAATTAATTTTATTTCTTGAATATTTGTCTCAACGATAGTAAATAAATCAATTCATTAGTGAACATTTTACGCTCCTTAATTATATTTATATTTTTTAGTGTATAACTAAATTTTCTCAATTAACGTCTCTTCAAAAAGAGCGTAAAAAACATCTGTGTAGATATAATGTAGTCATAGTATGAAATGTTTAAATGAAGTATTTGAGATTAAACTTATGTATATTGTAAATGTCTAATGTACTCACTCGTATACAAAGTCAATAAATAAAAAAAAAATAGTCTTGAAAATCCTCAAAATTACAAAAATATTAGTTATTGTATAAAAATGCTTTTATGCATGTAAATTTTAAAGTTATTTCTATTAGTAACAAACATTTATTTTTGAAATAAAAATTATTCTCAAATTATAAATAAAGAAACATCCTTTATAAAAAAAAACAATGGGAAGAAAAAACAATTCCGTATGGTTGATGTTAAAAAAATATAAGATACAAAATCATGTTGAACTGTTTCCAAAGTAAGGAAAACCTTTCATTCGTCGATATATATGTTTAAATAAATATATTTTCATAAAAATTCGAAAGCCTATTCATTTAGAAAACATGAACTAATACACACACATATATATATATATATATATATATATATATATATATATATATATATTAGGGTGGTCCTTAACAAGGTTATTTTCGAATTTCTTTGCTCCCAAGGGCACCAATAATTTCCAAATAAATAAAAAATGAATCTCTAATAGTATTAGCTCCTAATATAAACATTTAGATAGAGCGTACGCCAATTGAAAGTTTCTTATATTTGTTATTAACATACGCCATTAAGGAAATTCTTACGCCATCTGCATAGTATTCGTGAACGCAAATATTATGACACATAAGAATATTTATAAACCACTTTTCCTCTAATTAAATATATATATATATATATATATATATATATATATCTCGTGTGAGTGTATAATTTTTTGGGTTCTCAGAAAGGGCAAATTTACGTAGTCTCGCCAAAAATATGATAAAACTGAAAAGGGACAATTTGCCGGACTCGGCCTCTCAACAGAACGATCATCAAATTAGATTCGTGAATAATGATAATGCCATTGTTAGTTTCCAGTCCGTTGATTCTCAGCCATATGTCTCTTCAGACAACAAGCCCGCATAATATTCTCTCCGGGAGAGACGCTTTCAGAAGACGCTCCCGTGTTGATACGGAATTGCCGGTTACCTGAGCGCTCCGGGCGTGTTCCGGACGGACTGCGAAATGACGAGCGCTTTTCAAAAAGAATACCGGAGCAATGTTTCATTCGAGTAATTGTTTTCGCGAATTTTTGTTCACGGACACGGATAATGCTATTATTCTTGAGCTTGTGAACCATATGAAATACGATTTTGCAAAGTACCTAAGTATTTACTGGAATATTCTGACAACTTATGACGCCATGCTAAACTATATACTGATATAATACACCATATCTGTAATTAATCCTTCTTATTTCGCTAAATAATTATGTGTTTTTTTAGAAAAAAATTGTCATAACTATTCTTTTATTATCGCATAAATATAATACCCTGTTTTCTCTTTTATATAAATACTTTTTTGGTACATATAAATGTACTGATGTAAAATATATAACGAAGAAGTAAAATACCCAAGAGTAGACGACTTATGTACCAAACCACATTTATGTAGTATACATATTATATGTATTTTTTTTAACTGAACTGAAATCCGGCGACATACATGCAGGTCAACATATGATTTTTTTATTCATTTAATATTTTACAACAATCTGAGTTATTGACAGAACTCTGTCAGTTATAAGGCTAAAATACACATAAAAAACACAAAATGAAAAAATCAATAAAAATGAATTACAAATGAAGAAAAATAAATGAATAATAAATAAAATAATAAAATCTATATAAAAGATATATAGGCTGAAATAATTTACCATGCTTGACATAAAATGTATTGCTTGGCCATATTGTATAATCAATATACCCTATGAAAACTTATAGTTCTTGGGCATCTTATAAATACATTTATGATTTGATTCTGCCGTAAAATAGACCAATGTTATGACAAAGCTATGTTAAGTATGGTTTCTCATATAAAGTGGTACTAAAAACTGTGAAAATGCCAATGATTGCTAAGCGATTAGATGCTTTAGATAAAAAACCTAAACTAGAAAATGCACTAACGTCAAAAAATAATCTTATTATAAGTGCATCTTTATGATGCGCCATGATAACATATGAGTAGAGTAAATTTTATATGTAAAACGCCTGACTCCGCAGCAAATACATAGCATTTTGACAGTTTTTAGTACCATTTTATATGTAAAACGTTACGAAACATAACCTTGCGATAACATTGGTCTGTTTTACGACAGAATCGGCTCTTTGGAGTATTGGTATATAAGTATTTTTTCATAAAGTATTTTACAATTAATAATAAATTTATTAATGATCTGCAAGTAAAATTAATTATTTGTTGCAATTATTATTAAACCATTTATCAGTTATAATCTAAAAGGAATCGACGTAGTTTGCAGCAATATATATTTCAATAAAATTTTAGGAATTGCAAAAAAAAACTATTGATATAATTATTATCAAGTCAACATAATATTATGATAATATATCATTTCTAAAAACTAAAATATTTGAATAGTATTTTTTATGCAATTTCCGCTTAAATATTCAACCTTTTCAACAAAAAGTATTTTTCTTAAATTCTCCATTAACTTCGTGATCTAGTAAATATGAACTTACAAATATTGAATATTCATTATTGATTATTATATTGATTATTCATCAAATTAAAAAAAATAAAATTTTCATCGTTGAACTAACAGAGTTCCGAAATTTCACACTAAATTATTTGATATAAGAAACTGGCTTTAAACAATAGTTTTAGATGATAAATTGCTTTTGCAGAAGGTTTACTAATATTTTTTGTTATTTTAGTCAATTGAGAAGATCAATTCATGCTTTACTGAATTTTTTTATAGAATGTACAAAATAAATATATCTAATTGATAACTAAAATTATCACATAACAATCTAGAAGATGACAATAAAAATAAAATCAATTCGAATTCCCATTAAACTGGTTTATTACTAATAAGCCAATATTCCAAATCACCTGAGCAGATTTATCATTTTGACAATATCGGATTATCATTATATAAATTACAGCGATTATTAATATTGATAGGGTTATTTCATATTATCATGATTATATAATCAGTTTAGTATTACGAGTGAAAATTAATTACAATTACCATTAAAATTAATGATCCGACATTAAGAACTTCTGTACATTAAAACAGACCGGAAAATCCTGTTATGGGTTTTCATTTGCGTAAAGTATTCGAAATAGAAAACGAAATAGTATGTCTTGGACATTAAGAAGTGTCATTAATTTGAAAATATACTTAAGTCACTTTGAGAATATAAATTAAAGTGAAATTTATTTTTTTGATCATTCATTTAAAAAGTGAGCGTATCGGGAATAAAGTTCAAATTATAAGAAGTTACAAAAAATTTTACACTTTTATAATTACAAAGAAACAAATTCAATTACAAACAAACTTCTATATGTTCATGCTTTGACATCTCCTGAAAATTTTGCCATACCTTAGAAATAATAAATATATGTATATGTGTGTTCAAATGTTTAGATACAATTTTTGGTACACGATATCGAGAGCACGGATCAACCGATTTGAATGATTCAAAAAAGAAATGTGTTGATTGAGTGAATAATTTCATTACACTTTTTTTGGTTATTATATAATACATGCCCCACTAAATTAATATTTCACTATTTTTTCCATTGAGTATTCCAGGCGTATTTTATATATTTGCACTTGGAAGTCTATTTACACTTGCAAGAAATGCATTATCCAAACAAAAATTGTAACAAATACAACATGCAATATTATTTGCCATGTAGAAATATTATTTTAATTGTCTAGGACTTAAAGCTCACTTTTTTCCTTTCGTACAATCGGATTGTTTAATTTAGACTTAGTTCGCATAAAATAAGCCCAGTTATAATACCACCACGTTCTGTTGGAAAAGTTTACAGGATATAAAACTTTGTCGAATCTACTATGAAACTTTATGTTGCTTTTGCGTCACAAAGTTTTTCATGAACTCTAACAAAGGTTAAGGAGAAACAGTATTCATCGTCTGAATCAAAAACGACTATTTTGGTATTATACAACTGATTCACTGTTGTATAAAATCGCCATGAAAGCCGATTTATAACAACTAGCTAATGCCCTTGCTCCCATTAAATAAATAATAGGATTTTGAAATTTTTAGAATCTTTATTTCTCTAATAATTCTTGAAAAGAGTATATTAATGGAGTACAAGCGAAGCAAAAACTAATAATTTATAAATGCTATATGATGATGAAAATTATAGTATTATAATATTGAAACAAACTGAACTTATTATTTATAGGTTGAAAGTTTACAATAAATTATGGTATTTAGTGTTTCAAAATATAGTAAAGCAAAACAAATAATTGTATAAAAAATAGTTAATTAAAATGAAAAAAAGTACAATTAAAACTATTCATTCTAACTTGAATCAAACAAAAGCTTAATCTGCTGGTTTATTTTTCATACACTATTCTTCGGAAACTAGTATTCACCATTTGAGATCAAGTACATGTGATCTTCAATTCTAATCAATAAAAATCCTTTCATTTTGTCTTTATATGTTATATTTTATTTTAGTAATTATTCGATTTAAAGAAGTCGTTCTGTAATTGGTTGATAGCACTTTTTTATGGCATTAACATGCAGAGATTAATAATAAAACAGTTACTAATAGTGGGTTCCAAAACTGTAAGAGAAATATTATAGAAGACCATAAAACTGACGAACGGAGGCGAACTTAGAAAGATTACAAACTATACAGAACAAGGCGCTAAGACTAGCACTAAACAAATCGAGAGACCCACTGATAAGATACTGCTATTCTACAAAAATCATACAGAAATAGACTAACAGTATTTAAATAGAAGTATATTTATAGAAAATCACTGAGCGGCAAATTCGCCATGCCAAACCATACTCTGATCGACCCATAGTAAAAATGGGAACACACTATTAATAAAAATGTTGCATGTGATTTTTTTAGAAAATCACTTTTTTTGTGTTATGTATATCACATACATTTTTATTGAAATGTGTTCCCATTTTTACCATGGGTATGTTTTAAATACTTATTATTGTTTTTAATATCAGATATGTAGGACCTAATAAAACAGGTAACGATAAAAAATTGACGAAATGATATGTATATTATTTAATATAATATAAGAGTTTGAATTTAATTGAATTAAACATAAAACTAATGAAGAAGCAATATTCTAAGCAAGACATTAAGTTCAGCAAAAATTCGCCTGTAATATGCACAACAAAAGAGTAATTTCTATTAGCAATTCCAGAAAGTATTATATATTAAAATATTACTTATAAATTCGGGTTTCTATTGATGCTAAAATTCTAATATATTCTAACTGTTTTGCAGATGATAGAACTATTGTTTTTAAATGCAACTTAATTAATCGTGTTTTAAAATATCTTCAGAATAAAAAATTAGTAGAAATATAATACTTGTTATATCTAACTAAATGCTTCAAAATATTAATTTAAATTTTATATTGTTAATTTAATGCACATGTTCAAATTCTTACAAATTTTAACTAAGGGCCGAACAACATTATTTCAAATAAACATAGTATTATAATAACATATTTAAAAAGGATTCCACAAAATGTAAGATATAAAGAATAATAAGATGAACATGAGTATCAGAAATACTTGAAAACTTGATTCAAAAAAGTTAGTTTAAATCTCACATTTAACAAAGACACTTGAGTTGATTGTGCAAAATCATAACTGACATAATTCTATATTTTATTTATTTATTATATTTTGCTTCATTGTAAATAAATTCTTTTGTGAACAATCCAATTCATTTTATGAAATGAACTGGTTTCTATGGTCTATCTACTCCAATTGTATATATGAAAAGCTGCAGTATTAAGTATGCTATTAAGAAGTGACTTCATAGACCAATTAAATGAAAAATAAAACTATGTGCATCATTTCGCCTGATTCAACTTCAAAGCCAAAGCCGATGGCAATGGTAATGATGGCTCTAATTAGTGTCTCTACAAGATCATGCACTGGCAAATATTATTAAGAATTAATATTCTCAACAACAAAAGCATATTGTACAAAAGGCCTCCTGTCTGCAAAATGCGCAGCAGAAGTCTGCCGTCTGGAGGAGGTGGAGCGATCGGCGTAATAAATGAGCTGCGGGCCCGACTAATTTATGAACATATTTAATATGGAAGAATATAATAATATATTATATGAAGGCATATTACTGCGCTTTGCATAGAATGCGATATGGGCGAGATATTCTCATCTCAGCGATAAAAAACATATGATGAATTTTATTCTTTAAGTAAGTGATAAAGAGGTAAATAAAAGTTTTCTTGTGTGGAAATGGCAATGAAAAGTTAGCGCGACGCCGACGTCTGCTGTCTCTGAGAAGAGCATATGAAATATTATATAGACTGTATTTCTTTTATAACAATGGAATTTTTGGATCAGCTATGGGCATTATTTTTTTTATTAGAAGATGACACTCAAATGCAATATTTTTTATTATTAATATAAGGCATTATGAAGACGTATTATTCAAAATAGAATTTATAAGAAGAAATTGCGAATAAAATTTATTATTAAGATGCTTATGTAACAACGTTTAAATGCTTTCTTAAATATTTATCTTATAAATATTTATAATAATGGCTATGCAGGAAAATAGCAAATAACTGTTCAAGTACAGGTGATTTTCTCACAAGTTATTTCTAAAAGATTTTGCAATTTAAATATTCTCTCAAATATTCTGTTCATGAAAATGGGCTATAAAAAATTTTACCAACATATATAAATAAATTGAAATTTCTGATATAGTTATTGTTGTAAACCGATTAATTCGTAATATGGACTATATTAAGAGTCGTTGTCCACCGAGATTCAGACAAACTTCCTTGAAATAAAGCTACTTAAATAGTACTCTAATAAAATACTTTCGATGATTTGTACGCCGAATGACCGCCGAAAATTATTGGCTATATCAGACCATTGAAAGATGATATAAAGTTTACAACATTGTTTATTAAAATAAAATGATACGATGTTAAATACTGATAGATGGTTGATATGTTGTTAATGTTATAATGACGTTACTTGTTTCAATTTTGAATTACTACTGATGTTATTTAGGTGAATGTCGAGATATTATTAGTAGATGAAATTGGAGTTGATATTAACACTAATTTGCAAAGTCTTAATAATTTTATATTATTTATTTGATAGGTTAATTTTTGGGTGTAAACGATTGCCCATTACATTCATTATCCAATCAGATATTGACCTGTGGTTTAGTTGACTTGAGTTCAATGAATCTGATTATCTTAAAAAAATGGATAAATAATTGAGGATAATTTATGGACAGATATATGCATTACATTATAAGAGATTATTTTATATTTCAAAATTTAAAATGTAATAAATAGATTAAGTTTTGTTATTGCTATCCTGTATGAAAGTATTAAAATGTATCTATATAACTTCATTAGACCAGGATTTAGCCTTAGAAGTTAACACATATAATTTGCATTATCCTCGAATATATACATAAATTAAAAAGTATGTGAATAATTTAAGATTCGGAAAAATATTTATTCATAGATTTCTGATGCAAAGATGTAGGTATGGAAAGCTATCTTTAAAAGCATGCAGTATCTATATATAAAAGCACAGAGAATTTTAATAATTAGTGATCATAATGTTTCAGAAGTATCTATTTGTTTTTGTATGTTTTTATGTTTACTCCTGCAAAATGTAGCTTTACAATGTGGTAAATCGTTTTTAAATAGTATTGTTTTCGAATAACGTCTTCATTAATGAAAAAATGAAAATTTCTTAACCTTGATTGAATTGGTTAAAAATCATAATAAAATTATTTTGTGAATAAATGTTATTTCATATACATATTTAGTTAAGTATACAATTAAGCCTTTAGTTCTAGCAATTTCATATGAAACGTTCATATGAAATGGATATAATGATTCCATGAAAATGAAATACTGTAATTAAAGACTGAACGATACGAAAAGTATAAGATTTATTTGTAAATACTAAATTTAGTCGAAAGGGTCCATTATCATTTTTCTTAAATTAACGAGACACATATTGGTAGTATATATATAAAGAATATATACACTCAATGTTTAACTGAATAATATTTGAAACTCATTTTGTTTCATAATATCAAAAAATTGCAACAATAATATTTATATTTATCTCATGAAGGAAAATGATAAAATCCAATATTTGGATCTCAAACTCGTTTACAGAAAATAAATATTCGCTCCTAATGGTGTTACATTAAATTCATAAATTTTGTTGTTTAATAAATGTTGCTAATATTTCATATTGTAATGATACAAAATATAATATATGAGCAATATAAATACAATATATTATGCAAAATATATAACAATGGCAAAATTGTAGTTTAGTAAAGAAAATTAAAATTCATTTTTTAAAATCAATTCTTTTACGGTAACCGTAATATTTTCTACTCTAGTTAAATAAATGTACCATGGTCCGCCATAGGCTCTCATAAATATGATATTTCATTCCACAAATATTCAGAAATTGTTTCCTTACGATATCTACTTACCGTATGTAAAATATGCTGGGATCACCATAATATTTGAAATCTAATTATTTTGATTTGAGATCTCTATCCAAGTAATCAACTAATTATTACAAAGTTGTAAGTTTAAGTGCCTTCTGTTCATATAGGGTCGACTTTACGTCGTATTGATCAGAACTTTGCTGGTCTGACCCAAGCACACATTTAATTACAGAATCCTAATCCACTAATGAATTCCGAGCCAAATCCATTAGAGACAATGTTATAAAATTTTACGTTTCTAACTAATGGATTCTATTGAATAACGGATATGGAGTTTGGACATTAAACTACACAACTTTCCACAATATTAGTAATTTGTATTCAACTGTAGTAATGGCCTACCGATGGAAAATTGATAAAATTTTGATGTTTTCGGTTTGGTGGAATACTAAAAAATTAAAGATATTTAAAGATTTTTGTAACAATTTATTCAAATGCATGTTGGTATAATTAAATGTTTTGTTGTAAATTTTTGTAAGATAGAATATTGATGAAATATACCTATGCAAAACTCATAATAAAATTTGATAGTATGAACAATCTCAATTCTCTATCAATTTTTTCAACTGTATGATTTAATTGTGGCAAATGTGAAAATGTAGAATCTACAGTGGTAAATTAATACCTACTAATTAAAAAAATTGCAATTTTTATAAAATTATATATTAAATATTACAAAGGGAGTATTACAAATATTAAGTATGAATTTAATACAATGTTCAACATACTGAGCATGAGCACCTAAATTCATAAGAAATAATTTCAGTGAATTCAAAGATACATCTATATTTCTTTTCGCGAATAGGCAACATTAATAGCAAATAAAAATCCATTGGAATTAAATAGTATAATTTAAATATTTACATAATAAAATCGTAGAAATTCCTAATTACCATTCAAAATAAAAAAACTCCGCTTTTTTCATTCCTTACACCTTAGAGTGATAAATTAAACTAATTGGAGTATTATGTTCAAGCAATATTAATTGATCAAAACGTGCTTTGTATACAAAACTTAGGCATTGGCATATACATAATACCTTTAAGTCTAAAGGCAAATGCCTTAGTTATCTTAAGTTCAGGTCTACCGAAATGGTTTCGCCCTAAATCCGTATTATTGAAGATTATCGTATTACGAGGGAGGTTTCCAAAACTATTTGGAGATTGACGTAGTGATAAAACAGCTAGCATGAATTTAGTTATCAAGATATGAACTAAAATAGTACAATTTTTATTCAGAATGTATTGTTTTTAAACAGAAAATTTATAATATATTTTATTACACCAAATTTTATACTTCTACTATTCTGTGTATTTTGGAACTTGGATGTGAAAAGATCTTACTTTATAATTGACATTATTCATTATTCAGTAGTTTTTTGGTTCATGTACTTTTACATGTTTTCTTAGATTTAATATGGAAATTATAAAAAATCATTTGAAGTCAGAAAAAAATTGTCTCTGCCTATACACAAATATTTGAAATATATATGAAGCTAATAAAAGCATATTGAAGCATAAAGGCCCTAGCAAATAATCGTTTATGAACAAGATACATAATCATCATTGGTGTAAATTATTAATTATTTTCGAAGTAAAACTTCTTTAGGCGCGACTAGTATGTAAATCCGTACAAATGCAACGAAAGTCCGTTACATCGATTAGAAATGATTTCTGTATTGTTCGTAGTCTCTATAAATCTTTGAAGTTATTAAAATGGAAAATATTTTTTAGACAAGACAGATATTACAGCTGTTCAAAGAATGAGATTATATCGCCGGCAAAGAAGTAAAAAAAATACAAGCAGTCAATGAATGTATGTTAATTTTAACTATATGAAGTTCTTCAATCACAATTACATGGTGAGTGAAGTTGCAAAAACAGTATTTGTTTAGGCGTTGTTTAACATAATCTATAAAATGAACGAATATTATAGAACTTATTAATCTTTATTTCTATAATTAATTATAGTTAATTACTTTAATATATAATATATTACTAATATTAATTACTTTATTTCTATAATGAAGGTTCATTTCTAAATGCTAATTACAATGACCGATCATGTCATATTTGAAGCATGACTTCAATTACATTATTGTTTCCAAATATTATACATATTTTGAATGCTATTATAAATAAATTTATAATTTGTCATTATATAAATGTGTATAATGGTTGACAATAATAAATGTGTGCATCACGAGTGTTACCATATTACTAATAAACATTATTCAAAATTGTTATATGATGTATTTATTTTTACTTAAATGCCATCTTGTACAGTAGCAAATAAGTTTTACTTCAATCGCGTGTGAACCTTACGCGCACTCTTTTTGGGTAAATGAGCATTTTACTTCGATAAATGGACATTTGGAAATTGGATATGGAATTTAAAATTTGCATATAATTTTTCTCTGAATTACAAAAAAATGCATGATTGGAACACGTAGCGCAAACAATAGATCTTTGCCTTTGAACACACAAGATTCCAAAATTTCAAAAGTTCAAATTTGTCAATGGCTAAAAACAAAGATTATGATATCATTTTGACTCGAAAATATTTAAAATTATGTTCATACTAAGTGAAATATAGCGATTTCAGGCATTTCTGCAAAAAATTGATCTATTATTAGAAAGCTACTAAAAATATATTAAAAATAAAATAGGACAATCATGAAGATTGACATCTTGTCGTAGTCGTTAGTAAAAATCATTAGTAAAACAAAGTATAAAAATAATATAATATATATGATGATTTAAATATATTTTCTGAATATTAAAAATCGTTTTAAATTTTATTCATTAATAATTTAATCATTAACATGCTATAGAATTTCAAATATGATTAGCTGAAAATATCTCCACCGCAAGGAGTACGACGTGGTGACATGTTTAATTGCTCTAGCTTTGCAATCACAAGGTTTAGAGTTAAAATCTCGCATTTAGTACACCCAGATATCAAGCAGTGAAAACATGACTCAAAAATATAGATTAAAAAGTATGCTTCCAAACAAAGATTGCCCATAGTCAAAAAAGTATCGCATCATTTTAATGGACTTAGTACAAAAATAAGTATATGAAAAATCAATATGATCTAATTAAGATTTAAATATTCAATAATGTTATTGTATTTTATTAAGATTAATAAAAAATATTTAAAACATCGAATAATAGAATATAAAAGTAAGGTAGATGACTAAGTGACCTGCAAGCAATCCTCACCTCATGCATAAACCCTCCAGTAAAAAACTATAATCAAGAAATTAAATTGCAAATACGAGTATTTATATTAACAAAGTTTCAAAGAATATATATTTTCATACATGTGATGATAAGCTATAATCTAAGCTCTGTAAGTAAAATAATGAAGTCACAACATCCCGAATTCTTTGGGCTATTCAGCGCCGCAAAGATAAGGCAGATTAAAGTTGGCAACTTTATCATTTCCATTCACTTTCCAAGGTAGCAAAAACTCCTTTTAGCGTTATCTTATTGTGTATAGTAGAATAGTAAAGAGACCCATAAGACTTCTCCAACAGTAATATAAAATACATTAGAACGTCTTAGTAAATTGGATACGCTGAACGAGTTTAAAGCAATTTTAAATTGCAATCAATTAAGAAACTGTGCTGAATAAATATTTTTACAGTAATGAATTTATTTCGCAAATAACATCAATTTATATAAATAGTACTTGAAAGCCGGAGATTTAATTTTGCATTGTTTCCAGGGACTCTTTGATGATGATGAAATTATGTTGGAGAGAATCCATAATGGGGAGGTAACGAGTAGATAAGTGGATAAACTGAGAAAATATCTTATGAAGGACATTTGTTTTATAAATTTTCTTTTAGGTGCGAAACAACAACTTGTCTCTTATATCAACGTCAATTTTAGTTTGCATCCTTCAAATTATTTTGCGCGTTAGACTACGTAGAAACTTATTTAATACTAGATGACTCGACAGACGTTGTTCTGTACCCATGTCTACAATTTTTTATTATAATATACTAATATTTACCGTTTACCTAAAAATAATAATTATTGTTTTTTAAATTACTCTTCACGCCAAAATGCATATACATTTATAACATGAGCGATGTTAAATATAGAACTGGTTTAAATAAAATGATGAGTCTTATTTCTTACACTATATTGGAAATTGAAGATTTTTGAACGGTATAACATAACCACAACCATATTGGATTAAATTAATTTAATGTTTTATTATTTAAGATATCCAAAATTGCAGTTTAAACTCCTCCTAATCGATATCGTGAGGGCCGAATTGTATATATTCATCTTTACTTTCTCATTTGTTTTTATAAAGTGAAATTTTTACGAATTTTAAAAATATAGTGAAAAGATTAGTAAAAGATGCAAAGAAATTATATATTGAAAAAAACTATATTGAAAATTTAATATCCGAATCTTGTGTTAGCGCCCCCTAACATATTTTTCGCATGCGTCGCATTAAAGGTAGGACCGGCCCTGATTGATACTTAAATTCATATTTTAAGTGAATTAATTTGTCATATTTGTTCATATGTGTATCATTCAATCTGCCAAACATATACTGTATCTTATATTATTTAATTTCTGGCACATCTTAGCTGCCTTTCAGCAATAATAATGTAGACATTTCATTTTTATTATCATAATCATAAATTTATTATACATATTCTATTATTGTCTAGATTCATAAGTAAATTGAAATTTTTGGCAGATGATGGTTTTCATTTATTCTTAATGCAAACAATGACATGCCGATTTTTACAAATTTTTTCGTTTATTTCTACAATATTGCACATACATCCTAGTACTTTATAATCACATACATCCTAGAAAATTTCTTTAACAAACTTTAGAAAGATTTATCAAAATCCGAATAATCGTTGAGGAGGAGCATACGGTGAGTGCACGTAATTTAATATGATCTTCATATAAAAACAATAAAGCTCAAATTCTACGTTTTAGTTAGCAAACGTTCGTCTGAGAAAAAAAAGGGATGTTTTTAGGGTTTTTCCGAAAATTAATCGACTTTTTCTCACCGTAAGAATCATCTTTGGACTTCGACAAATATTTTAAAAAAAGAATTGGCCAAATTGGTTCAGACGTTGAGTTATGCGCTTACCAACACATTTTGCGATACATTTTTATATATGATATTTATTTCTTTTTGCTTCACACTCACAGCTATGAATATAAATAAGTAAAGCTTTACTAAGAAAAATTATAAAAAATGGAAACAAATTATGGTAGTAATAATTAGAAATAAATAATCATTTATAGTAATAAAAATTATTTCACTCCATTTTTTAAATCAAAATAATATAGAGTCTTTGATATATCGTGTAAATAGCATTTTACCATAGTTCTTATTATAAAATAAATCGTTTTATCAGTTTGATACACTTCTTGCTAAGCAAGTGAGTGATTTTCCAACAATAATATTTGAATATCATCAGTTGAATCTACCATTTGAAAACGAAAATTTAATGTGATGATTTTCCATAATACAAAGAAATAATTAATTTAAAAAGTTTGATTCTTCATAGTCGAAGTAAATGTGATAAAATTGGTTTCCTCTTTTTTAACATATACAGGTATACCACAATTGAATTAAATTTAACTTAAATAATAGGTTCTGAATTTTGGGCAACATATACAATATTCGCAATAGAATTATTTGATTGGAACCCGATATATTGCCCTTTACGTGTATGCCATAATTGATTCATAATTGATTTTGACCTTTGCCGAATATTGTGCTAAGTCCGATTAAAGCTCATAACTCATTGAAGTGTTCAATGGTAGAATATATTAGGATTATTTCCACATAAAGCACTATATGCTCACCGGGTTCAAATCTCAAGTATTGTTGAATGTAACAGAATTGTAAATGTCATGGGGATAGATTTGCTCTAAATCCACGTGTGAGATGATTTTCAAGTACATACATAAAAAGTTCAATTTATGAAGTAAGGGATCGTTCAAGTATTACATAAGCAGATTTATTACAAATAAATATCACCCCCATCCCCCTTGTCAGCAAAAGTAAGCAAAGCTCTTACCCCCTACCCCCATGCTTACGTAAACATTAATGTGAAAAAAATAGAAATACTACCTATGACGTAATCATCATCCAGACTCCCCTGCCCCCCATGTCAACCCAAAATAAGCAAATCAACAACCCCCCGCCCCCCAATAGTGCTTACGTAATACTTGAACAGCCCCTAATATATTGGCATGATTTTTAAAAATCTACACGAGCTTAAAAAAAAGTCATAATGTTCATTAAATCACTTGGCTTTAAACTTTTATGAAATAGCTAATTGACAATTTTTCAAGCAATAATCGAGCGTGCTGGCAAAGTACAATAAATAATCGATAAATACGAGCAAAAATCGCATTTGAAAAGTTTTGCAAATTAGGAAAACAACGTACTTTATATGATTATATGACGATTTATATGAAAAACTTTCAGAACCTCTGCATTACGAATTGAATTAATTTGTAATTACGAATTTGATTAATTTGTAAACATTTGTAAGGAAAGGTTTAATGTGTGAAAATTAGTAAAAATGTAAGGAATCACCTGCTGAATTCTGAGCATATTCAATGCAGTATTTATAGTAAACTTTCCAATTGTTCGCCCATGAGTAAGTAGGTTATTAAATGAGAGGTCCCTGCTTATCCGCCACGCGAGGATTGATGTCAAGCAGTAGTGAATCGGTTTACAAGTGGAGATATATGTATATATAGCAAAATGTTTCGTAGTAAAAATAACCTTTAACGAGCATTACTACATCAATAAAAAAAATTCGGTATTACAGAAATTGCAATAATAAAATTCATCACAGACATCAGTTATTTGGGTTGGCATATATAAGAGCCGATGTAGTTACTAAACTAAATCATCACAACATCTCATAGAACAATTAAGTTTCGATACTTGTTTAATTAATATAAAAAACATGCATCTCTTATAGAAATGTTATAATATATAATAGTTTTTATACCATTTGATACAATTATATATTTACACGAAACCAAAAGTTTACGGTAAAATAAGAAGGTAAGTCAAATTGGAGAATGATGAGCAAAAAAATGGAAATTTAGTATGAAGCAAGTTTAAAAACTTGAATTTTGACACATTTTTTCGAAAAGAAATACAGAAGCATCAGTGAAATATATTAAGAACTAGTGGGGTGCATGGCATCGTGCCTTAAGGCAAATTGGTGGAACATCCTGTACCGTAATTAAAAATCTTGGTACGGAACCCAAAAAAATTTACACAAAATGTGTACAGGTTATTAAAATCTCTATAAAATATCTGATAATTTGATGTACATATTTCCAATGCACATTTTTGACGGCCATATGACATTTTTTTAACTTATTTCTTATTGAGAGTCCATAACCGCTGGACCTGCCTTTCCAAATTTTGATCAGTTTTTCATCTTGTCAATACAAGTAAAATGTTTTTTGAATTATTAAAAACGGACGCTCCGTTCTCTTAAAAACGAAGTTACCGTTTTGCCACTTTTTGCCCAGTATCTTCGAAACGGTTAGACCTGCCTTAGCAAAAACTAATCAGAACGTCTCCTTATCAATATGAACTGAATGTTTTTTTTTGAATAATTAAAATCGGTGTTTCCGAAATTGTTGACGAAAATTTGTATCCGCACACACATACAGACACATACACACACAACATCCATTTGTTCTAAAGTATGCCAAAATGTTCAAAAACCTCTGAAACGTAAAGATATATAAAAATGTTCATCTTCAATTTTTTTGCGATTACTATAACTCATCCTACGGGAAGTTAATAAGAAATAAATAGAATGTAATAAATTGTAAATACAATTTCTAATTCATATTATTCCTGGAAAAACTTCAACTTAACGTCTTTGTCGCAGATTTGCCTTTATATTGTGTACTTATATTATTTCCTCCTCGGTTCAAAGAAAGAATTGCATCCAGCATGCATTCAAAAGAAATATATATTGTTAAGACACAATTTTTCTTTCTTCCGTGGGCTTTAAAGATACGACCTTTGATTTGCGAGACTATTATCTCGAGATAGGTAGGTAAAGGTAGAAAATACAAAACATAAATTCTTCAAATGTCAACAATATCGATTGAGGTAAGCTTCTAACAAATAAAATATACGTCGTAGAATGAAAACGATAGCTTTAGCAGCCACCCATTAGAATGAACATGTTTTTTTTTCCTTTATTCGCATAGGTAATTTATTGAAAAACAATACCATGCATACGATTTTTGATTTCATGTTTTTATAATAAAGGGTTGCATGACATTTTCTCGTCCAATAAATTGTCTCTCATTTGGTAATAAAATATCTTAGCGTTTATTATTTATATTCTGCTGATGTATATATTGCTTATGCATGATTTTTATATGTATCTTTATTCATGATAAGTATATTACTTTAATCATATTATGAATGATTATGAATGTATTCATGTATATACGTAATATATATTTTTGTATATTATATGTATGCAAGTTTTTGTAGAATTCACATTGAGAAATTCAATTACAATTTTAACTTTTCAGTAAGCATCTCTATCTAAAACTAACTGTTTTTAATAAAAAAACAGTTTGAACTTTCAGAAATTAATAAGCTATTTTCAAAATATTTAGAACTTTAATTGAACCATTTAACTATTTTGGAATTAAAAAATCCTGTTGAATCTAATTAGTACTAGATACTTCATCTATATGTAGTTATAACTAGATCAAGTATCTAATATGAATTGCATAAAACCTTTGCTTTGGTTCAGCTGATGATTCAATGAATTTTATTTTTTTGAAGTAATATTGAAAACTGGGGAATTTGCAACCACAAAGTTTAGTTTAATGTTAAGAAGCATTTATATCAATGATCTGTAAACATAGACCAAAAATATGCAATTGAAAATAGCCTTTTCTGGCTTATCTGTAAAAAATGGTTAGTAAAAATACTTATTTAAAATTTAAAACTATAATTAAAAATAACTACCATTTCTAATAATAGCTATTTGTAAAAATAGGCAAAAAAATACAGAATATCTTCTTAAAATGGATAAAATATATTTCATATTGAAATATACAAAATAAATTCATAAAAAATCTTAATGGTATACAAAAATCGGTATATCCGTAGTATAGTGAATATACTTATAATATTAAAATATTTATTCATCTAGTAAATCATTATTCAATCAAATGAAATATTTATCTAGCTAGGGATTATGAGGGATTTTGAAATAAAAATAGTCAATGTTATTAAAAGTTATGAAGTATCTACTGTTAATAAATATGTTAGAAATATATTAGTAAAATATAAAATGTAACTAAATAAAATAGTAATGAAATGCTTTTACGTAGAAAACCATTTATTGCATTTGCAGCATATTCGCAAACAAATTACTATTTATTTTATACAGATGTAATAAAATCAACGATGTAGAGATCTAATTTCAACTCAGTACTTACGGTTTCGCATATATTTATTCTAACATATATTACAAATATGCATCTAAAATATATTACAAATATGCATTTACTGTGATATGAACGTTAATTGCAAACTTTTTTTAATTTCAGATACCAACCTACTAGGGTTTGTCGGTTTCCAAAAACTGATTTTAAAAACCGGTTTTTTCGCAAAAATTATGGAATTCGAAAACCGTTTTTTAGTGAAAAAGCCGGTATTCACTGTATAATTGGAAAATAACAAATATAGCTAAATAAAAATTAAATGAAAGCGTTTTGATTCTTGAAATCATATCTTTTGAATAGCATTTGATATCTTATCAGTCTGAAGTGGTTCTTTGAAATGTATATAATAATTTAGATTTTTATACCAGTATATATATTAATTTAAATCAGTGTGACTTTTTCTTGAAGATGTAACTTTCTCTACTCAAACTTAAAAAAGAGTTTTAAACCCTATAAGCTACAAATTAAAGAACAAAAAACTTATAGAAGAATTATTATATCAGGCTTTAAAAATAATTAAGCATAATTTGGTCGCAAGTATGAGAGTATTTACTATTTAAGGAAATTTTGTGAGTAAACAAAGGACACGTCTAAGTAGCAATTTGATAGACGTTCTCAATTTTTTTAAATCATATTATTAAATAAAAAACAATTAGAATGTTTAAAATTAATTAATTAAAATTGCTAAAATTGCTTAAAATGTTTTTAAAACTAAAATTTATATTAACAAGTATGTATCAAAATATATCTCATTTTTTTTATTTAATGATTTTTTTAATTAAAATTGTATTATTTATATTTATTCGAAAACTTTCCTTTCACTATCATAAAATATTTTCATTCTTATATGCGAAAATGATGCATGAATAACGAATAATTACTTTCAAAGTTATTTAATCAAGATAAACTATTATTTTTTAGTTCTACTAATTAAAACTAAAATAATTTTGTTTACTATATATAAAATTGAACAATGAATAAATTCAGTCAAATACTACTCTAAATTACACTAAATTTAATGCAAATAAATTACAGAATATTCGAGCAAAAATTTATTTTCAATATAAAATTCGAAAACCTGTTAAAACCGGTTTTTTAGTAAAATCAAAATTCAAAAACCGGTTTTCTGAAATGTCGGTTTTTGTATAAACCCTACAACCTACTATTGATTACTATTAATCATATAATCATAATATATTAATTATAATTTTCCTTAGTCTAACCTCAAAGTCTTACCATTAAAATTAAAATCTTGAACAAAAAATGTACTTTAATATTGTCTCCTTTATAAACTTGATATAATATTTTCATAGTCAAATATATGAAGAACAATGAAGGCATTACAATGAGCATAAGGAAAATTTTAATTAAGTATCAAGAAATTGAACCAGTTGTATGGTGTATATATATATATATATATATATGTGTGTGTGTGCGTGTGTATGTGTGTGTGGGATCAATTGATTACAAAAAATAAGGCTACATTTAGAGCAGCAGTTTATATCTAAATGACAATGAAAAGAAAGGCAGAATAGATTTGTTTAATTTCATTTGAAAATATATTTTCGATTAATATGAATTTAAATTGACCTCAATAATATCAGTGCGAATACCAAGTATTATTAAATTAATCTGTCATTCGAAAGCGTATGCGGTATTGCTAGTCAAATTTGAAATATAGCAGTTTAATTTACCTGAAATAATATATTATTGTAGAGAAAGTGTTTGTAGCATTACTAAACTAGAGTATAAAATCAGCAATTAGAAAATTACAATAATGAAATATACAGCAATAATAAAATTATAAAATACATCAGCATCAAGCAGAAATGTTATAGTGTGATAACTGAAAATATAATTTCATATACAACAAAAGCTTGTTTCCATTCTCATGACGAATAGAAGATGCTTTGAGAGTCAATGACAATAATTCTTATGCTATTTATGCATCGTCATATTTATATATGTTGAAGTTCTACCAGTTTAAGAATATATCTTAAAAATATAAAATTAACATTTTTGAAGTAAAACTTCTTTAGGCGCGTCTAAGGTGTAAATCTGTATAAATGCAACGGAAGTCCGTTACGCCCGAACTGTTCGTCATTCGCTTTCGATAAGATCATTTTTATGCGGGTCGATTGTGATTAGTCGTCATGTATGTGAATAGAGAGCAGTCGCTGATGCGTACCGGCATGTATTAAACAACATTATTATAACAGAAATAACATTAAAAGATAAAGCACTATCAAGAACTAATTTTTTCTGTCTGCACAAGATGATAATTGAACGTCTCATTCGATTTGATATGCGACAAAAGCTGTTTGTATTTCCATTTCCATTCCCATGATGAATAGAAGATATTGTGACATAGAATGAATATGAATATGAAACTATTTAGACATTGTCAAATGATGACCTGGCAAGAGCGTCAAGAGCGTCCACCGACAGTGTTCATGAATAAATGATTGCGTGTCTGGTCCGAGTCTTGCTTTCGGAACGCGCGTGTGCTTTCCCAGACCTGCTTTTATAATGGACAGGCTGGCTTCAAAAGCTCTTTGAATAAGTATCTGAGAATTACTATATGCGAAACTATAAGATGCACATGGTTTCGAAACTGAGGTATTGGAAATCTAATTTCTAATCAAATCAAGTCGAATAAAATGCGTAAACTAGTTGTAAATGGCATTTTGCTATGCGAAAAGTTGCATAGACTTTCCAATAAGTGTAAATAATGGATTCAATCAATAATTAATTTGTTGATAATATATATTCCCATACACCAATCACCAGTCTACAACAAGCCTTTATGTATGCCGTATTACTTTCTACCTGTTTACCACTCTACCTGTCTACTTATCCACCTATCCAATTTATTTGGCGAACTATCCACATAATTATAAGCCCACCTGTTGACCAGTCTCTTATTCTAACCAGTTTATCTATATAATACCTCCTTTTCTACTGTTACTTCCCTATACATATTTTCCTGTCAGCCTGCCCACCTGTTTACCAGTTACTCTATTTATATACTAATCAATAATAATATTTGACTTACTATTTGACAAACCAATATCAATATATTAAAATAAATTCTGCATTTCCAAAACCTATGGGCCTGCCTTCGCAAAAAGTACAAGATGTGCGATTTGAATGATTTAAAAAACATTTGTTCACAATGTGAAGAAACGATTAGTTTTTGGAAGACAAGAAGAATTTATTTTAAAAATTTTACAACTATATCAATAAGCAATTGAAGCAAATTTTTGTAATTCTCAAATTTTTTAAATATCGAAAATGATTCGAATTTTAATTTTAATTCTAGGTAAAATTCTAATAATTACTTATATAATTAAAATAAATAATTGTAACTATGCATTTAGTTTTATAATTCTGAGAATCTGAACTGAGAGAGTTATATAATCTATTTGAAAACATTTGAGCTTCCTCAAATATTTTTCATTTTATTTCTGGGTACGGGAAGTTCCAGTAATTTGACTCAAAACACAATGACGTGCACTATTAGTTTAACTTTTTGCTCTGTATTTCCAAAACGACCGGGCCTGACTTTGTTGAAACTAATCAGCAGTCCTCCTATCAATAGGAATCAAATGTTTTCAGAATTATTATGATCAGTTGATCCGTGCTTTCGAAATGTCGCCATAATGTTGTATCCGCACATACAAACATATAAATACAGACATAGACAATCATTTTCTTGAGGAATAATTCCAAAATGTTCAGGAAATCTTCAAACGTAAAAATATGCAAAAGATCTACGTTTTGCGATTACTCTAACTTACTCTACGAGAAAATGAATAGTGCATAATAAGCTCTAAAATTACAAAATAATAATAGGGCAAAGTTTGATTATTATTAATTACCCGATCTGATATTGAAGCAATTACCAAATATTCAACTTCTCGCAATATATTTTAGTCAAAATTGATCACATTTAAATAAAACAAATACATTATATGTATAAATTATCAAAATGAATTTCATTAAAGTTTTATCATAAAACTGTGGCGCAGAAACTAAATTTTAATTATATTTAATAAAATCTATGTCCACTAAAAAACTATATCCATACACATATTTTATATATGCAAAAAAATATGTTTTTTGTTAAATATAATTAATGTTTTTTTATACTTAGATAAATGTTATTTTTCAAATTGTTTTCTTTGAAAAAATTAATAACCTCTAATTTCCTTACCACAACAAACAAAATATAGATAGAAAAACTATTCTATATAAAATTTGTGCAAAACTTCTGATATTTCGATAAGTATATATTTTTAATATAATTTAAATAAATAGGTACTATGAATCAGTCATACATGGTTTTATATATTTTCTTTTATCAACGTACGATTTTGTCATGCGAAATCAGAAATAATATCATTCAGTACCGTAAATCTAAATCATTTAATATTTTTGTATCAAAATACATCCATCGAATATTCTCCCAAGGGCGAATTCTCCCGGCGGTCTAACCATTATATTACAGGAAAACCATGCGTCGGCAGATGATGCGAGCACGCCGTTCGAGCTATATAAACCGCATATTATATACTGGCATAGAGTAGTGGTAATGTAAGATGTGCCTCATTAGGCTTTGAGCAGAATCGTGGCCAGCAAGCCGTGAACTATACCAAACAATTATCATATTCAGTATTACCCTGACGTACCAGAAAATCGAATTCAACAGGCTTGAATCGACTCATTTAACGCCTGCGAGGATGGAAGATCAAAATTCAATTGAATCGAAACGGAATGGGTTCTATAAAATATGAGTGATAACTCATTAGAGAAATCTTGCAATTTTGAGAATTTAATATTATTAAAATGTAATGTGTAACATAGTTTATGCATCAAATTCAGTATGTATAGTTAGGGTGGTCCTTAATATGGACAATTTCAAATTTCTTTGCTCCCAAGGGCTCAAATGGTTCCAAATTGATAAAAAACAATTCTCTGAAAGTTTTAGCTCTTAATATTGTCTTTTAAATAGAGCGCAATTCAATCATAGTTTTGTATGGAAATAGCATGAAAAAATTTTCAAAAATTTTGCGGAGCGTCACATAAAAAATAACACGAATTTTCACTTTTAATTCATTTGTCGCAAAGTTATGTCTAAAAAAATTTTTTTTTAATTTTCAAAAAAATTTTCATGCTCTTTCCATGCGAAGTTTGATTGAATTGCGCACTAACTAAAAGTTAATATTAAGTGTTAAAACTTTCAGAGAATTGTTTTTGTATCAATTTGGAACCATTGGAGCCCTTGAGAGTAAGTAAATTTGAAAATGTCCATATTAAGGACCACCCTAATGTACATATAGATTTCTTTAAAATATATATTTTTTTGTTTGCGAATAAGATAATTACTAAGTATTTTTCGTAATATTTAACTGCACAAACAAAAACAAATTTAATTAAATAAATTAAACGGTGTTCGAACCTAAATCATATGAAGTGTAGAATATGAAGTATATCACCTAAACTGAGTTACTCGGTTAGGCCTACGAATTTGCCCGGTGTATTTTTCGAAACTTCAATATTTTATTATAATTTAACTACTTCTCAAAGGCCTATAATAATGTAAGGAGTTTAGTTTGGTTATTTACTTTATCACCATGCTAAGTTTCACCAAAATCTGAAAAGAGTAAATCTGAGGTTCTCCTTGTTAGCCAATGTTTCATATTATGAAAGAGCTAGCTAAATTTGTTTTATATCCTGTTATTACTAAGAAATAAACAAACTAATTTAGAATATGCGTTCATAAAATTTAAGTTTTCAAAATTTGATAAAATTGTTTCTACATTTTTTTTATATTTATCCATTAACATAGAAATAATAATAAATAGGAGCTCAGCCCGAAGACTTCCTGAACTGAATTGAACTTAGGTTAGGGTTAGGTAAGAATGATGTGAGTTTTTCCAAAAATGTTTTTATTTTGAGTGCAGTATGATAATTATTGTTAATTATTATTACTATATGGACTAAAAAAATACAATTTATTAAGAATACAATTTATTAAGAACACAATTTATTAACTTCCCGTAGAATAAGTAATTGTTCGAAAATGAAAATTTTCGCACATTTTTACGTTTCAAAACTTCATGAACATTTGGCCTAATTTAGAAAAAAATGATGTGTGTGAGAATATATTTGTATTGTGTGGATACAATATTTTGTAGACGTTTCAATAAAACTATTAAAAATGTTAATTATTCGAAAATACGAGATAAAGAACGCAGCAAATGAAGTTTTTGAGAAAATAGAGCAAGTTCCAGCAATTTTCTTTGAGACACAATGTCTTGCACTACTAGTTTTTATTAGCAATCGATGGTGACTAATCGAAGTTAATAATATGAATTTATTTATTATAATTATAACTTCAGCGATACTATATATTTACATATCATATTTTTAATAAATATAGTAATTATAATAATTTAAAATTAAAAAAAAACACAAAAGAATGATATACAATTTGACTAAACAATTTTGCATTTTTTACATATATTTAAAGATACCATAATGCATTTGATTGAATGTTATGAAAGCAAAATATACAATTTTTGTTTATTGCAAGTAATTTTTAAGACATACCAAACTGCAGATATGAGCAATGTATGTAAATTATAACATAAATGAAAATTGTTTATCCATTTTTGAAAATATGTCGATTTTTATGAGTTCGTTATTATCTGTCATTAACTTAAGAATGAAAAAAATGCAATAATGGAGTATAAAAATAGATAAAAGAAATAGTTTTCAATATTTATAAAACTATTAAAAAATGTTAAATATATATTTGATAAATTGAGATCATTTGACCAAAACATTAGATATTGCGAAAATATGTTACAAACAATATATTCAAGTTAACGTAAATTTGTTTTATATTATAGATATTTCGACTTCTCCAAACTGAAGATCCGGAGTTATTTCACTCATTCATTTTTATCTCCAACTGACTCTTTGTATTAAATTTGCATCGATCAACAGATATATTTGTATTATTATTTTTAGACACCTCTTAAAATCGATACACTTTAGCTTCCCCGAAAATTTTCCTGTAACCCTTCAAGCATTTTTTATATCTTCTGCAAAGGTTAAAGGTTAATCAAATTCCCAATTGCCCGGAAACAGTAAATTTTATTGTGCACCGCAAAGTCGAATGTAGAAAAGCAAAATTGAAAATTCGAATAATCTTGGACTTAAAAGTATATAGATAATTGGAATAGTTATTTTTAGCCGGGATTGTTGGAATACTTGAATAGAGTTTAGTAGAGGTAAAACTCAATTGAATTTCGTCACAAAAATATGTAGATTTAAATGATAGAACCCAGATATTATAAGTAAGTTATTTTTATTGCTATTTTTTCATTGTTGCTTCTCTCAGTAGTAAATAACATTAATGAGCACTCTGACCAGATTGATATCACGTAGTCGTGATACCGGAATTTCACGTGAGATTATAGATTTCATAAATAATATCATCAAAAATAGTCTTTACGAGCATTGTAAAGGCAATGAAAAATATATAAGAAAGAAAAATATCTCACATATATATTAGGGTGATCCTTAATATGGACATTTACGGATTTCCTTGCTCCCAAGGGCTCAAATGATTCCAAATTGATGAAAAACAATTCTCTAAAAGTATTAGCTCTTAATATTAACTTTTAGATAGTGCGCAATTCAATCAAACTTCGTATGGAAATAGCATGGAAAAAATTTTGAAAATTAAAAAAAAATTTTTTTAGGTATAACATAGCGACAATTTTTGAATAAAACTTATTCACTTGTTCGCTTAATTATATCTAAAAAGATTTATAAAATTTTTGAAACTTTTTTCATGCTATTTCCATACAAAACTTTGATTGGATAGCGCACTATCTAAAAGTAAACATTACGAGCTAAAACTTTCAGAGAATTATTTTTTTATCAATTTGGAACCATTTGAACCCTTGGGTAAGTAACAAACAGTAACAATGTTTGGTAAAATTCATAGTTAACTCTTAATTATAGAAATATGTTATTTTACTATTTTTCCAAATCTTGGAGTCAATCCCTTTACACCCCAGAGGAGGGGTAAAAAGTAACAGCCAGATGATAAATACATCCAGTAGCATTTTTAATTTTGAAAGGATTTTACAAAATTGCAACTGCATTATTCACCCAATGCTAAATAAAAATTTTATGGGCACATTCTTTACAAAGATCGCACTGTATATAACCTTGATCTGATATTTCGTGATAGTAATATTCATCAGCAGATTTGGAATAATTATATATTCATCTCTTTTTGAATTGCTTTTTTTTATATTTTTTCGTTTTTCATTGATTATTTTAATATTTGCCAGTGTAAGGCCTAAATGGTTTTACCCCACCTACATGTAAGTTTTCATAGAAATTGCTTTTTTTATATTTTTTCGTTTTTCATTGATTATTTTAATATTTGCCAGTGTAAGGCCTAAATGGTTTTACCCCACCTACATGTAAGTTTTCATAGAAATTATATAAAAAGACTCTTGAATCAAACTTGAAAATAGGTATACTGGAATCAAACTTGAAATAATAATATAATAAAACGTATACTGGAAAATTTATTCAGGTAGTAACTTAATAAAAGAGCTCAAAACCAAAAACTACTAAAGAAAAAAAAAGCTATTGCAATAACTATTAGTACTTGATGGCACATCGTAGGAATTAAGATGCGAAATTTTACTTCGAAATAGTATCATTATTGAATTGTATATTTTACTTTTTTTTAAGAAAATGGAAAGTAGTATAACATGTCATAATGGAAAGAATAGACTGAAATTGTGTAAGGAAATAATAAAATTAAAAAGCTCTCTTTCAGATAATTTATACTATGTTGACAGATACAAGAACACATGGAGCCTTGAATAATTCTTCTAAATTTAGTAACATGAAACTATAAATGTTGCATAATAACTCTACAGAGTAATGAGGGTAATTAAAAATGGCTACTTGTCTACAAAGTTAATAATTATGAAAAAAAGATAATGGTGGCAGCCCTTTTCACGAGCCGAGCTTTAAGCTCTGCTCCACCCTACGTGAAAGATTGCAAATTGATTGTAAGAACTGTGGGTTATTTTTATTACTATACTCAAATAGGTCACTGATACCCTCATAACTATGTCAACAGTATATCTACGAAGGTTGAAAAGTACATAAAATTAAAAACATGTTCATCTAAGTAAGTCATTCCGATCCAGCTCTCCGATATGGCGCGTAATGCGCGAACGGAATGGGTTTTCTGCATCGGTTTCAGTACATTATATTAAATTATCGGCATGTATATTGCTTTGCTACGCCCGTTCTAGATAAATTTATAATGAAGCTTTACAAGCAATGCATGTTTTAATTGGCTTCAGCATGTAGCTAGGTAAATGCACAACCGCCCCCTTGGTGCTTTTGCTTACAAAGTAACCACCGCCAATAATGAGAAACAAGCTCATATTTATAACTAAATAAGCATCGATAGATTGCTAAATATACTGAAGGTATAGTAGATGATGTGAACCCAACTTATATCAGAGGAAAAATGAGGGTTTTTTTATTGTTCATCTTTGAAGAGCAATCAGAACTAGAAGCAACGGCATAGTGCCTTTAGGCAAATTGCTGAAACTTCTCGTACTGTAATTTAAATTTTTGAATTTGTAATTTAAAACTTCTTAGGCGTGACTAGAGTGTAAATCTGTAAAACTGCAACGGAAGAGCGTTACTCTCGAGTGGAGTGCCAATGATTCGTCATTCGCACTCGATGAGATCATTTCTATACAGGTCGATTGTGATTGGTCGTCGTGTCGCGTAAGTATGATTGCTTTGATTGTATGCGTATACGTAGTATGTCCCCGCCCCGCATATAGTGAAAATAATAGACAAATGAAAAATCTGTAAATAATGAACATGGAAATAGCATGAAAAATGTTTCAAAAATGTTGCAGAGCGTCGAATTTTCAATAAAAAATGACACAAATTCTCACTTTTAATTCATTTGTCGCTAAGTTATACCTAAAATTTTTTTTTAATTTTCAATATTTTCTCAATGCTATTTCCATACGAAGTTTGATTGAATTGCGCACTATCTAAAAGTTAATATTAAGAGCTTTTTTATCAATTTGGAACCATTTGAGCACTTAGGAGCAAAGGAAATTCAAAGATGTCCATATTAAGGACCACCCTAATATATATATATATATATATACATATATATATATATATATATATATATATATATATATATATATATTACCATTTTCATTTAATCTACTAAAGTATTGTCTTCCAAGAAAAATCTTGGCTGACAACTTAAGTGCTGTACTTTCTAAGATAATCTCATACACGCACGATTTAATTAAGAAGCTTCAATGGAACTTCTAACTTTTAAATTATTTTTTATAAAGGTTCATTTAAGAAAACCAATATTTACTCAGATGGCATTCGAGGATAAACTTTGCGCATTATGTCTGGAGTTTGGTAAAAACGAAGTCACAATCTTAGCAAGTGAATTGTATTCGCCTCTTTGATAAAGCTAATTAAATTCTAAGTATTAATAGATATTTATTAATAGATCAGATTATAAAAAAATCTAATCAAAAGTTGTTAATGCAAAAAGTAGAAAATAAAAACTTTAAACTGACACAATTAGAAAGGGATGAAAGTGAAAAAAGTAAGCATGCGTTATAAGTTAATGTAATGTCTGAGACAATATTTTACTAATTTGATATTGAAATTACAAGAAAGTAAATTTTAATTAGTATATTATAAACGCGTTTTATGTAAGAAAGTAACTGTTAATATTTCAAATATGTTTAGCACTTAAATATTATTGAAGCTGTACAGTAAAAGATTTTTTTATCTATTTTCAGATGCTGTGCAACAAATTTCCACAAACAAAAGCAACACAGTGATTTAAAATCAAGGTAAGGATAAAGAAACAAATAAAAATATAGAAATTAAATTAATATGTATATAAATATGTATATGACTTGTGTGGATACGAACTTTTGTCCATGATTTGGAGAACACGGTATGACTGATCCAAAAAACGATGCAATTTCTAATGATCTGATCATTAGTTTTTGATAAAGTGCCTGACAAAGATCAAGCCGTTTGGGAAAAGTGCGTAAAATGAAAGTTTTAGAGAAAACGGAGCATCCGATTTGAATGATCCAAAAATATTTAGACAGGTCCAGTGGTTTTGGAGATGTAGAGAAAAAAATCAAATTTCTTGTTCAAATATGATCTTTACTAATCATTGTTAAATACTTAATAATTATTGGTAAATAGACAGGTATACAGGTGTATAGGTAGTCAGGTATAAAACTAGAAAAGAAGGAAAGATGACAGGATATCAGGTTGGCAGTTATAACTGGTAGACAATAGACATCTGGACAGGCAGGTGCAGGATTTTTTTTTATTTCTCCTTATGAGTTACAATCTGTCTTAAAAATAAATAAATAGTCATTCAATAGTTTTGATGTTATGAGTATTAACCACTAATCCTGTAAGTGTTACTCAGAAAAGAATCTAATAGTAAAATTCAATTTTGCTATTGTAAGGGAAAAAATAGACAAAGTAAATTCAATAAATAGCACGTTAAAATAATAACAATTAAAAGAAATAAAACAAATTGAATAAAAATAAAAGTAGTTAAAAAAGATCCACATCCATGTGAAAATATGTTATCAATATACCCCAGTAATATTCCAGTTAAATACTCCAGTCAATCAAAGAGGCGTTTTCATTTTAGGCGTTTGTTGATATGATATGTATCTTCAGAAGATTTCTGGCTAGATGGTTGGAATGGTTCTCTACTCAATTCTTATATTTTGGTTTTCAACTTCTCATATTGTATTTATGGTCAAGTCTTGATGGATTAACCTGTTAGATACATATTTAAGAGCATTAGCTATTTATTTTAATATTTTGTTTTAGCGCCTTTGTATCATGGCGATATTTGATTAGGTGAAGAGTTAGTCATGTGAAAATGTAGGAATAGAGCAGTTATAAGGCTAAACTCGTATATTGATGAATGGACATACAGATAGGCTGATAAACTATCAAGACAGATGGGTAGGTAGACAGGTAGGCAGGTAGTCAAGTAAATAAAAATAAACGTAGAAAGAAAGAATATGTGAAAATAAAAGTGTTGATTTTTACATATTTCACATATCGAGAAGTTCATGAAATATGCCACAAAGCAAATTGCTACTTACAACTAGTTTAATTAATAATTTAGTGGAAATAGAAATCCATTAAACATGCTCATGCTAAAAAAGAAAATCAAATATACTTTCTTCCGCAATTATTTCACACATTTCCAAGTCGATTCGATCCGATTTTACAAAAACCTGGGCATTGATAACCAGGCCATAATGAGCGTCATTATTAATTATTCTGTAAACGAATCATTAACATTTCAAATTCGAACTTTCCATTATAATTAAAAAGTTTTGTAACGAACGCGAAATATATCGCAAAGTTTCAGGTTCGGCATCGACAAAATTAATATATTATCATAACTTGTGAAACTGCGACGAGGCTCATAATAGCTCTTGACATATTCTGATCCAGGCGCCATAATTAAGTCAATCAAACATTCGAGTAGAATGTCTTAGGAGGAATTTCATTAAATAAAGTTATAAACGGTTTTCATTATAATCCCAAATTGAATTAAAAGTAAATGCACAGAATTCTGTTTACAAAACTCCATACAATTGCATGATAGATTGTATAAATTAAAACGAAAACACAATCCGAGATTCTTTTGTTGAAGGATTGCTTTTAGAAAAAATTTTTTAAAGAAATTAAACTGTGTGCTTGCTGTTTTTAGGCGTAAATTAAAACCTTAGAAAAACTGAAGCTGATATCGCACTCAACGATTTGCAGTAAAAAACTCTATATTGAGAAAAATAAACACGATAATTATGCTAATTACGGTTTGTTGCTAATTGCAATTTATTGCTCTATTTTTGTTCGCAGCTAATAGATCTAAAAATGGTAATACGCAGACATCAAATTGCTAAATAGAAATATTAAACAAATTTAGACACTCAAATTAGGATAGAAATTTTATAACAAATAATAGAATAAAATGTAATCACTGTAATTTCCCTGTACATTTTTCGCAATATTTATTGTATGAATTTTAAAGAAGAAATAATTTAGAAACTAAATTCTAGATGAACTATTATTTAACGTATTTAGTTGAATTTTTAATAGTATAGAGTGATAGGCAGGCAAAATTTTAGGTAACAATATATTTTTTTACATAAATCCTAAAATTAGATTTTGATGCTCCCGTAGTGTAAGTTATAATCGCAACAAAATCGAAAATAAATTTTTTTATATAATTTTACGTTTCAACGATTTCTGAAAATGTTAGCATACTTTAGAAAAAATAGTGTATGCGTTTTTGTATGCATATGTGTGTGTGTGTGTGTGCGGATGTAAATTTTCGTCGACGATTTCGGGAACACCGATCAACCGATTTGAATAATTAAAAACATTCGATCCGTATTAATAAGGAGACCTAGATTAGTTTTTGGTAGATGCAGATCTAGTCATTCCAAAGATACGGGGCAAAAAGTGCCAAAAACAGTAACTCGGTTTTTAAAAGAAGCGATTTTAATAATTCAAAAAACATTTTACTTGTATTGACTGATTATGGTAAGGCAGGTCCAGCGGTTATGGACTCAATAAAAATACTTAAAAAATGTCATTTGGCGGTCAAAAATGTTTATTGGGCATATGTACATCAAATTATCAGATATTTTATAGATTTTAATAATGTGAACACATTTCGTGTAAATTATTTTGGGTTCCGTACCAAGATTTTTAATTACGGTACGGGAATTTCCAACAATTTGCCTTAAAGCACGATTCCATGCACCCCACTAGTTAAATTTTATTATGTTAATGGCTATATAGTAAACAAAAGCTCAAAAAATTCTTATTTTAAAAAATCCGATACTGAGAATTGCATTTCTATGCGTGTTTTCAGAGTAGAACCGAAATTTTAAATTTTCACTTCCCGTAGAGCAAGTAACAGTAATCGCTCAAAATTAGAAAAAAAAAAATTTGAATACATTTACGTTTCAAAACCTCCTGAACAATTTGGAATACTTCAGAAAATTGGATGTGTGTGTATATGTTCGTATGTATGGATATAGGAATTTGTCCACGTTTTTTGAGAGAATTAAATGATTCTAAACCGATTTGAATGATTCTAAAAACTAAATTGTATTGACGGAGGGGCCTGCTTATTATTATTTTTTTTCTGAAGTCGGTCCGGCTGTTTAACTTTATATACTTTTTTTTGGTATATGTTACAACAAAATGAACGTCTAATACGAACATTTATATAAAAACTAGGTGTAAAAAAGAATTATGATATATATAGAAGAAAAAAACAATTGTAGTGATATTTTGATATTGAGATATGGGTTCTTTGACATATTGCTTTGATTAAGAAAATATTAACAATTAAACAAGTTTAATCCACTTGTTAATTATATTAACTATTTATATTTAGTTGTGTTAGATCTATAAATTACTTATGGATTAAATAAAGTGCTTTTAGAGTGTTCAGTTTTTAAATTTCAAATAATAGGAGGTATTTCAACATATACATAATTAATGTTATTAAAATTAATATTATTAAAAGATATTTCTTTTACAATTTTATCAAACAGTGTTTTAAGCTTTTTTTGAAACTTAACGTTTGTGAAATAATAAATTCTTAAGTATACTTTTATATACTATCTACGTCATATTGTCAACTATATAAGGTAAAGCACCTGAGTTAAAAAAAAACTGTAAAAGTATTCAAAACTGCTATTTGTAGTTGAAAACTACTTCGATACCGCAAACTCGGTCTCACATATCGATTTATGCAGTATTAATATGTACACAAAACTTTAAAAATATATATACGTAGTTAGAGTAAGCTCTTATAACTTGAAAAATTAGTTCAAGTTTAAAACTTATGTAAAAGTTGTAAATCATAATCAGTTTTGCTGCTACGCAAATAAAATATAAATTATTTTTTGTACTTCATTCAAAGCTAATATTTATCAAAGGTAAGTGTATAAAAAGCTGATATTAAAATTCAAAACACAAAGATTGCAAAAAATAAGGTTTTCAAAAGGAATATATAATATTTCAGTTGTAATTGAAAAGAAAAATGTTGGACAGATTTTCATTTAGATATATATTATTATCAAGTTGCCTTTATAAATACGTTTTATAAAGAAGTGAAGGATGTATATCTGAATACCGCAAATAAAAATATGATAATTAAACCTTGTCGTCAAGAATGTTCATTTCGACATTTTTATGAAATATCGCGAATGTTATTTCTCTTTATTAAATATGTAATTGAAAAAAGTAATCAGCGACGTGATTAAAATAACGAGAAGTATATATGTTTTTTACAAAAAAAATTGTGTATTTTAATATGCAGATACTTCAGTTGTATTTGTCTCGATGAAAATGTATTATAGAGAATTTTCCGTTACCTCCACCATTTAAACTTATTTTTGCAGAAGGGTCTGATATCACTGCTTTCCGATATCACGGCGACTTTGTACGCATAATCTATTCTACGTGAAATGTACAAAATTATAATAAACTTGGTTATTCACATATTTGAGTCCAGCGTTTCACTTCATGTTGTTCTATCTTCAATGATAATTCTAGTATAATATAATAATCATACATAGAATTTAAAAATTATGTACGTAAAAATGAATTTCTTAAACAAAAGCAATAAGAAACATTAAAGAAATTTAAAAAAAAGCTTGGAGAAAAAAATTGTGTACTGGTATTTATAAGGATAATATTTTTATTTTTTACTTTTTTTCAAACAGCCATCAAAACTACTTTTGTGCTCTTTATTAGAAAGCAACCCAGTGGTTGTCCTTTCTCTTTATAATGAGAGACTTTTACATGATACTACTAACAGTGATATGATAAATATTCTCTATCTATGCCCTGAAAGACTATTTTTATTTGGAGACATTTGGTCTGTATTTTCAGATAAAAACAGTTATTACTACTTCTTGATATCGAGTGGTACTGAGCGCGGGTTTTGAACCTGCAACTTTGTGGCTGCAAGGTCAAATAACTATTCTATTGCGTTACTTATTGTTTGTTTATTTGTTCGAATAGAAATAAATCTGTACATTAAATTGATTGGACTATTTACAGATTAGAGTTTTTTATTATGTTACTACTGTTGGTTATGTTATAACATTTTCAAATATTTGAGAAAGCAAAAACTACAGAAGTCAATGTATATTATCCTAAATTTTGAGTACATTCAAATTATGCAAGTTTATTAGATTTTTTCTAGAAGCATCTATTTAGAATATATGATCTGCCCTCCCAAAAATTTAGTCAAAGTAAATTGTTTTTTTGATTCATTCAAAGCGGCCTCTCTTTTCCCTCGAAAACAGAATTTTCATTTTTGGCACATTTTGTTCGGTGTTCTCCAAACAGCTGGACCTGCTTTTTGTAAAAACTAGTCATTATGTTTATTGAAAAATTTTAAAGCTGAAGTAAATCATTTCAAACCTATGAAATAAATAGTAGGATAAAATTATAAGCTTATCCGAAGATAAGCGGTTCATTAATCCTTTAATGATGAATTTGAATTTTAAAAAAGTTGAAAAATGAGTTTGCATTTTTCCCAAGATAAATATATGCATATTGAATATATTATAAGCGTTTAAAAGCTCGTTTATAAACTTTGTCATTTTAATTCCACTATCACAGCATTATTTTCAAAAGTTGTATTAAAACCGATACAGAATTTCAAATAAAAGGGCAGCTCTGAATATATAATGAAAGCACTACTCAAAGCAAAGCATATTTTAATTACACTTTATTATATATGTAGATAATATTAAAACCTAACGAGAGTATAATAAAAACAAACTTTTATGTAAAGCATAACATGGAGGAAAGTGTATTAATACATCATAATATAACAGAAGAATTATGCAACCTTACAGTACAGAAATATGTTTAAATTTTCGAATAAAAGAAAAGAAACAAATATTGGAAAGTATTTAATTAAATTATAGTTTGTTGGTAGAATTGCTAGTTTCAGGTTCGACCACCATCTTGAACAGCTTGATCTCAAGCAGTAGTGATTTCAGATTTTTACTTCATAATAATTTCAAATATTACAAGTTAAAAGAACTTTTGAGAAGTCTTGCCACAGTATCCATCTCATCGGTATTAGGTGAAAGTCTCATAAGATAGATAAGGATTCACCATTGTATTCTAATAACCACTAAATTTAAGGAATCAAATCATAACAATTCATATAAAACATAAATATAGAAGCCAATTCTCGGATAAGAGAATTTTTATTTTGACAGTTCGTTACTACCAATGCATAAGAAGATAGACCCGCAACAAACAAAATAATTCGAAGCAATGATGGTATAGCTTGAAGTACAGTTTACGATTTATTAAAACATCTATGTAAGAATTCAGATATAATCAATTTTTAAAATGTATTGTATATAAAAATAAATTACAGAGTGTAATTTAATTATTGAATATCCTCATAATATGGACAGATTGCACTCAAAATAATAATAAGGAGCCCATGCACAGATATATATTTTTCAAATTTGGTCTCATTCGATTCAGGAAGGTTTGAAACGTCAAGAAAACTTGAAATTAGAGAATTAGATTTTTTTATGAGAACAAACTTCTGCTCCGGGAAGTTTGTAAATTGAAAGCATAAGTTTGATTAAAAAAAATTTAATATCTATGTTTTACATTTATAGCGTAATATTTATAAATTATCAAAACCATAGACATTCAATAAAAATAATGATCAAAAAGTGACAATAAATCTTCTATCCATATATTTACTTTAGAAGTGCTAAAATTCGCATACACAAAGTCCAGACATTTAACATCATAATCGTCACGTATTTGCTAAATTTTGTTTATTTAGAAAATTTAGCATACGAATTAAATATTTTATGACAAAAATAACACAACAATCGTTTGAATAAATATGTAGAAATTAGTAATATTAATACCCATGTAGTATGTATTATTATACATATTTGGTTTACGGCAAGGCAATTAATTCGTATTGTTTTACAGTCAATTCACATTCATGCGATAATCTGAGCCGTTGCAGGAACACGCATTTATTAATATTTAACACGCCAGTTTTATGATACATGTTTAAAAACCACATTTATATTAGTGGGGAAGCTGGAAGGTTCATACCATTTAGGTTTTAGCAGGCATTAGTGTGTATATTATGATTGGATTTCTGGGCTCGCCTGTTGGTAAGCGGTTAAGAGCAACGAGACTTGATTCAGAAGTCCCGGGTTCGAGATCCATTTCGAGCAGCTTGTTGTCAAGCAGTAGTGACAATGGTTTCCACTTGGAAATATAGATAGAAATATGTTTCCAAGTGAAAATAGCTCTGGCATTGCCAAAAGTCGGCTCTATTAGATAAATTTTTATAATAAAATTATCAAAAATGTATGAATTGGGTTACCATCTAAAAATACGCAGGAGAAGTTTCATCCCAAAAACTCATGGAAAGCACGTATGGTTCTGATTGGTGTTCAGATATGAGACTAAAAAAATAGAGTTAGGACATGTCATGTAAAAACAGTAACATGTTTATTATAACTTGTTAGGATTTTTTTTTATTCTAGGGTTTATACAAAAACCGACATTTCAGAAAACCGGTTTTTGAATTGTAAATTTCCCAGAAAACCGGTTTTCGAATTTTATATAAAAAATCAATTTTTGCTCGAATGTTCTATAATATTAATAAATTTAGTGTGATTTTTTCAATTTTCTTATAAATCACAATCAAATAGAAAGACATTGAGTAATTAATTAGTTTAACAAATAACATGGAATTTCAAAGGAAAACCCAGTGGTTCACCTTTTATTAATGTACTAAATTATATCTTAATTAAATTTTGGTATTAATTTAGTGTGATTTAAAGCAGTTTTTGGCTAAATTTATCTCATGTTCAATATACTAATTAAATCTATGAAGAGTAAACAAAGAAATAATAGTTAATTTGTATTATGAGAGTGAAAGAAAAGTTCTTATAAATAAAAATAATACATTTTTTATTAAAAAACATTCAACGTTTAAATAAGGAAAAAGAAATTAGATACATATTGATACATACTTATTGACGTCAATTTTTTTAGTTGTAAAAACAATTAAATAAACCTCCGAATTTATTCTAATTTGAACAATTAGAATTAATTAATTTCAAATATTTAATTATTTTTCGGTTTAATAAAATATGATTGTTAAAAGCTGAGGACGTCTATCGATTTGTTATTTACAAGTGTTCTTTCTTTACTTACAAAATTTTCCGAAATAGAAAATACTCAATAATAATTCTGAAAATTTTGTTCTTCTATTTGTGACTTTTAGGGCTAAAAACTCTTTTTTTTTAAGAGTGAGTAGAGCAATTTACTCCAACAAGAAGTCACATTGATCTAAATAAGTATATACATTGATATAGTAATCCAAACTAATATATACTTTAGACAAAATATAACACAGAACATTTCTGGGAACTATACCAGACTGATATGATTCTAAATTTTATCGAACCCATATGATTCTAAACATCAAAACGTTTGCTTCCATCTAGTATATATTTGTCATTTCCCATTTATACAATTAAAACCGATTTTTTCGCTAGAAAATCGGTTTTCAAATTTCATAATTTTTGTCAAAAAAACGGTTTTTAAAAGTCGACAAAGCCTAATTTACACATAGTAGAATATTTGTAATGGCATACGTCCTTTACTCACCATTCTCAATGTAAAAGTCAGAATGGTAAATGATAAATTAGTTAATTACTGTTAAATTATTTGAACAGTTTTCAATTATTTACTAAATAAACTGATTAAAATAATTTGGCGAATATGTATATTTAAATAACTAAACTAAACAGAATTAAATTATTCGACGTGGAAAAATTTATTTCTCGCACTATAAAATTCTGTTTGCCTTTTATATTATATGATGATTGAGTGGATTTATTTTACTAAATCAAATATATTTCATCATTTAAATATGTTCAAATAAACGAATATTTTGATTGAATTTTATTTATGAATGACGAATTTCATAATTTTTAATTTAAATTCATGATATTGAATGCATTTTAAAACATCGGTACGTTTATGAATTGTGATGAAGCTTATATTCCCATTTGGAAAGGATTATTATATTATCTATTCTATGAAAGGGACATATATTAAATGATATTACATAATTATAATTAGATAGTTATAATTTTACTGTTTGACATATATATAAAGAAATAAATAAATAAATTAATTAATAATGCAAATGTGCAGCACTAAATTTATAGATATTTTATATTAATCTCAAACTTTGCGGTCATGTTTTAATTGTGTAAAATGTAATGCATAACATAGCTCGAAGATCTTTGCAATGATAATATTTCAATTAATTTTAATAATTAAATATATAAGTTTAATGTTATTTATTCCAATGTTTGTGGCGTAGCTTAAACAAGCAATGTAATTTGTAATTCCTCTGTACTTTGCGTACAAAAAAGTTTAGAAATACTTGAAAATTAAAAGAATTGCATTGTAATGATTTATGCAGCATAGCTAAACACTTATAAATCACTCATAAAAGTATTGATTTGATCAATTATTTCCACATATCGTAATATTGATGAAACTTCTCATAGCTATTCAATTTTTCTCTACTCTTAATAAAATTTATACTTATCAGCTCTCGCACTATATATTTGACAAAAACACAAACCGGTGTAATTCACAACAAAAACCAGTGCCATAAAATTGCGTGTTTAATGAAGAAATAATTTGCGACCATTTAAATATACCAAGTTGTAGATATATAAATCGTAATTAATCTCATACCACGTTGGAAAATTTCCAAAGTAAATTATGCAAGTATGTACAAAAAGCAATAATTTACCTGTTCAATAATTGAAAAAATATGTAACATTTATCTGTTTAATGATTTTTAAATATAAATATTGGCATAATAATTAGGCAATTTTCATTAAAATTATGGGGAAAAAGCCAAATTTTAAGATAATCTGCAATAATTAGCTTGCATTTTATTTAGAACAAATCTGCATAAGTATGCAATTTAAAAACTAGAATGTTATTGAATAGCTATTATTTTAAATTTTAGCTTTTTTAAAGTGAAACGGCGATATTTATAATTGCTTATCATAATATATTGTTAAGTTAAATAATTGAAACAATAGCAAAATTTATGATCACTTTTATACAATAATTGTATCTTCACAATACTATTAATTAAATTGATATAAATTTAAGCACTTGAACGACTAATATTGTTTTAAAAATAATAAATAATATAGGAGGATCAAGAGAAAGCTACTAATAAGTTTTTCGAGAGGTAAAAAAATGGATTAGCAATCACTAGTTCTGGGTTCGGCACCCGTTTCGGGTGGTTTGAACCAAGCAGTAGTGATATCAATTTTTTTGCGTGAGACTATAAATTTTAAATATGATTTCAAGTGTAAATAGTTTTTCATAGCATTGATGCAAGATAAATTCATATCATAATTAGAAATATATCGAATATAATTTCACTAGAAAGAGAATAGTCAACCATTGGGTAGTCTTATAGAAATCACTAATCAAGGATCTAGAGAAAGATCACATCGAACATAGAACACCTATTTCTGAATAAGATGTATACAGAAAAAATCTATGAAATGCTTACTATAATTTTTTTTATCAAAACTATGCGTATTAATTTAATTTAATTATTAGTTCATAATATTATTGCTTAATTATTTAATTAATTTATTGTTATAAGAATGATATATTTTATTTTATTTATTTTATATATATGGGGTGATCATCAATATGGACATTTTAGAATTTCCTTGCTCACAAAGGCTCAAATGGTTTCAAATAAAAAAAAACCATTCTTTGAAAGTTTTAGCCCTTAATATTAACATTTAAATAGTGCGCAATTCAATCAAACTTCTAATGGAAGTAGCATGGAAAAAATTTTGAAAATTTAAAAAAAAAGGTATAAGGTTTAGGTATAACTTTTTTTTTATTGAAAATTCGACGCTCTGCAGAACAGGTTTTTTATAATTTGTTTTGTAGAGCGTCGAATTTTAAAAAAAAAGACTCAAAATTTTTTCATGCCATTTCCATACAAAACTTTGATTGAATTGCACACTATCTAATAGTTAATATTAAGAGCTAAAACTTTCAGAGAATTGTTTTTTATCAATTTGGAACTATTTGAGCCCTTGGAAGCAAGGAAATTCGAAAATGTTCATATTAAGGACCAATCTAATATATATATTATATATATATATATATATATATATATATATATATATATATATGTGTGTGTGTGTGTGTGTATTGATAATCATTTGTTAAAATTATGCAAACCAATTCTAGATACAATGGATATATAAATTTAAAATCTACATATCAGACATTTTTAGTAAATATCTGTGAACTAATCAATTCAAAAATTATTATTCATATCAATTAATTATAGAAGAATAATTCATATTCATTAACTATTATTTATATCAGGCTAGTAAGATGTATAAATAATACCAGTTTTTCAATCTAAAATAAATTTTCCTTTATTTTTCTAAAGCTAATTATATTTTTGCAAGATTTATTTGTCGACAGATAATTTAACGTTAATTTTCAAATAGTACACCTTCAGACAAACAAACTTGCGATCTCACGATAAGAACCTTGATTTGATACATCCGCGAAAATAAACACATTAAATTCGTGTTAATTCAAAACATAATAAATATTTCGTGCAAGGTTTACTAGAAAATGTTGAAAATCAAATAAATTCGAGACTTTATTACGCAAATAGCAGAGCGCAGAATGTAACTTAATTTATCGTGCAACAAGTGTGCAATGTGCAATGTGCAAATTTACATATGTTCCAATTTAATTGGTGCATAGCAAATGCGTTTAAAACGATTTCACGAACCCAATTAAATTAGTTATCAGACACGTAAAATGCGATAAAAGTTTCTTAATTGTGAGATAATGATGAATTATCTGATCATTATCGACGTACCTGATTTGGTAGTAATGTATTTAATTATTTTATGATTTGACAAATGTAATGAGTAGATTATATCAGTTATTGCTCTAATTTTAGAAAGCATCTAATATGCACATGCTACGTTTTACTTAATTATTATCATATCAAAATCTTATTGGCAACCAATTTTATACATTTGTATATTCATCACAACGAATGCTTTTTCGATTACTAATATTTAGATTTATGGCATTTGGTTTAATAAAAAAATTTGATACTAATAATTGTGTGTATATTGTTTGATTTAGAATAATTTGCCATAAGCAATCTTAGATATTTTCAAACTTAATCTTGTAAAAAATGCATTATTATGAATTTCAGTTTTATAATTAATGGATTGTATGGCCACACAAACTCAAAATATAATAAAACTAGCTGTAAGTGGAATTCTGTCTTAAGGCAATTACGGCATCGTGCCTTAAGGCAAATTGCTGGAACTTCCCGTACCAAAAATTATTATTTTTTTAAAAACGATTAACATTTTTGAAAAAAAAAATACTTTGAAAAAATAAGATTTTTGAGAAACTATAAATTGGACAAAAAATTACTTCTTTTTGAAAAAAAAATTTAAAAAAAAATTTTTTTTTTATTATTTTTTTTTTGAAAAAAAAAATTTTTTTCTTTATTTTGACATATTGTGGAAGATCTGAACTTTTTTTTTCAAAGCAATCGTACTGCTTTAACTGCATAGGGACAAAATATAAAGCGCGTAACCCCCGCGTCGCTGTCTAACGCATAAGCATTGGTACGGAACCCATAGGAATGTTAACAAAATGTATACTTATTGTTAAAATCTCTATAAAATATCTGATAATTTGATGTGCATATGTCTAATGATCATTTTTGACCGCCAAATGGCTCATTTTTTTTACTTTTTCCTCTATATCTCCGAAACCGCTAGACCTACCTTTATGAAAATTTTATCAACTCTTCATCTTGCCAATACAAGTAAAATGTTTTTTGAATTATTCAAATCGGATGCTCCGTTCTCTTAAAAACTGAGTTACCGTTTTCGGCACTTTTTGCCCCGTATCTTCGGAACGGCTAGACCTAACTTCGCCAAAAACTAATCAGCACGTCTCCTTATCAGTACGAATCGAATGTTTTTTGAATTATTCAAATCGGTTGATCCGTGTTCCCGAAATCGTCGACGAAAATTTGTATCCGCACATACATACACACACATACATACACACACACACACACACACACACACACACACATACATCCATTTTTCTAAGGTATGCCAAAATGTTCAGAAACCTCTGAAACGTAAAGATATATAAAAAATTTCATTTTCGATTTTTTTGCGATTACTATAACTTACCCTACGGGAAGTTAATTATATATTTTACGGTTTTGAACATTGTTCTAATTTTATTTTTTTCCTAACTATTATGTCAACTATTATCCTAATGTTTAAATTATTTGGATTAAACCATAGTGTAATATTTTAGTTATTATTATGCAATTGTATATCATTTTTTTCACACATGTAAAACAAAATGTATTGTTATTTTTTATTACTCATTTATTTCAATTCGTAAATTTCAGAAAATTATGTTTATATATATTATATATATATATATATATATATATATATATATATATATATATAAACTATCAAGTTTTGTTGACGTTGAAACATATTTGAAAAATATTGCAGCCAAATTGTCGAATTAAAGAAACGTTAAAATAGAAAAATTTATTATTCCATTAAACGTTTCGATACTTAATGTGTGTCATCATTCACTAATCTAAAAATATATTACATAGATAATAATAGTCGATATTAAATATAAAAATACAAATTTTTAACTTCCCGTAGGGTAAGTTATTGTAATCGTCCAAAAATCGAAATCGAAAATTTTTACATTTCTCGACGTTTTGAAGGTTTCTGAACATTTTGGCATACTTCAGAAAAAATGGATGTGTGTGTGTGTATGTGTGTGTGTGTGCATGTATGTATGGATACAATTTTTCGTCCATGTTTTCGGGCGCACGGATCAACCAATTTGAATAGTTCGAAAAACATTCGATTCCTACCTATAGGGAGATGTACTGATTAGTTTTTGGCAAAGGCAGGTTCAGCAGTTACGGAGATAAAGAGCTAAGAGTGCAGAAAATAGAAATCGAGTTTTTGAGTTAACGGAGTATCCGATTTGAATGATCTAAAAAACATTCTTTGTACAAATAGCTTTAACTTTGCAATTCAGTTTATATAATTCTTATAAATATTAGACAATGCTACAATATTAATAATAATTTATTTGAAAACATTCAGTATTCCTCGAACATTTGGTTACTATACGGGAAGTTCCAGCAAGTTGCCTTAAGGCACGATTCCATGCACCTCACTAGTTAAATATTTATATCGTAAGGGACGAATCGTATGTATTAATTTGTTAAGTTTTTAAGAGAAATTTTGAATGTATTTTAAAAATGTTGTCCATAGATTAGTTAAATATACAAACTATATTATAAATTTCATATCCAAGTCTCGTTTTAGCGCCCCTTAAGGCGTGCACCCGCATGAAATGCATTCAAGTATATATATATATATATATATATATATATATATACATACGTATATATTAAGAAAAAACGCATAATTGATGCAATTGCCTTTGATATTCCACATGTGTATTGAGACTTTATAAAAAGTGTCATTGAATTTTATATTATGACAGATAATTATCATTACAGTTTGTACTAATAATTAGAAAAACTATAGTCAAAAAACGGAATTTGCATCACATGTGCAAAAAGTTTGGCCGTAAAGGTAAATGTACATATGCAATTGGTTAATAGTGGAAAACACATGAGGTCTATAAGAGAATATTAAATCAAATCATTAGTGTATATATATATATATATATATATATATATATATATATATATATGTATATATGTATATATATATTAATATATATAGGTGTGTGTGTGTGTAAACCGCGTGTTCGATAATTTAATCTGGTCTAAAATTTAAAAAAATCCATTTTGGTTTATTTTTAGATATTTTGAAAGTTTAACTATTCAAGAATGTAAGTAAGGGGATTTTTCAAAAATCAAGTAAGTTTCGGAGATAATTTTTGGAGTGTATGACCACCTCTGTTTCCTTCCTCCGAAAAGCTTCAAACGCATTTCTCTCGAAACCGCCTTTTTCGATACAATACCCATGATTTCTCAACTTCTACTAAACCGATTTACCGAAAATTTTTACTTAGTCTTCTTTAATGTCTATTTGAACTATTTTTTAAAAAATCGAAATCAAAAAAGTTTTTTTATTCAGGCAGGCGCAATTTTGTGACAAAACATTTTTACTGCAGTTCGCACGATTACAATATCTTTTTAAGATATAATTTTTTTTCTTCTGCTTATTTGGAGGTCTGAAATCATGGGTATGGTCAGGTGCCAAAAATTTGAGTCACCTCTCACCTTATTTTCATTTTTTATTTTTTTGTCTAGATTCTCAAAGCATTGAAAATAAAAAAGTATAGAAACAATTTTTTTTTGCCTTTTTTAAGGCTCTTGAAAAACCGCGCGAAAATCATGCCGTTTTAGTCTAGAACACATACTTAAATTGCAATATTTTTTTACCACTTCGCAGAAATTAATACTTGCCTAATTCCCAATACATATTATTAAAAACATTTAATTACAACAATATAATAAAATAACTATATTTACAAAATCATACGTTGGTATGTAAGCACTTACCTTCATGAAAATGTATACATTTTTTTCTATTTACTGCAAACACATAAACACGAAGGTAACTAATCGCGCACTACAGTCACTTTTTTAACCAATTACACTTCACATTTTACATGTTTTTTAAGTTTTGTTTTAAATTTCAAAAATGTTAAACGTTCAGTACACCAAGATATAAATTAACTATTACAACACATATACCATGTTTTAAAATTTCAATATACTACCACTTTCCGAAATAATATTGCTCTACGGGAGCGACACGTTCCTCCGATTACCACCGTAACGTAAATAAACAAAGCGCGCAGCAAAAACCGGTACCGCACTCGAGAGCGGCGGCAAATATATAACCGCTCGGGAAGTAAAACAGACACCATGCGGGAACAATATGCATTACTCGGATCTCCCTCCACGAGGGCAGGCTTTAGGAGACTGCGCAGATAATATGATTGTAATATTTACAATTACACTGGTTTATGGTGAAGAATGGTTCTTGATTTTAAATTTGATGCGCAAGTTGGTAATATGATATTTTGTGACCTATTTTTTATTAAAAACCTTAAGAACAATCTTTTAAAAACAACGATAACTTCAACAGCATATATTGAAAATAAAGATTTATAAAGGCTATAATTTAATTTTTAACGAATAAGTGATTGTTTTAATGTGATGTAAAAAGTCTCCAGTCATTTCAAATTTTAATGTTCAAAAAATCTTTAATGATAGACTTGATTTTAAATTTGATTTGGTTGTTTGAAACATGAAGTTTCACGTTGTATGTTTTTATATTATATGTATGGGCACTTTTTAAAATTTTAAATAAATTTATGTTGCAAGCCTTTGTAAGGTGGAGATACCGGGACAGTACCGCATCTCCACCTTATGTTGCGGATTTTTCTAAAAGCAACTTTTGACTCATATTCAGATCTTCCCATATAGTCCCGTGTTTTCAAAAAGTGTATATTTAAATTGAATCTTCTCAATTACTTGGTGATAAAATTACAACCTATCAAATATCTTAAAGTGCTATGCTAGTAGAGTTTGTCAAACGGTTTCTGACGAAAATTATGGAATTCGAAAACTGTTTTTTTAGTAGAAAAAGTCGGTTTTCACCATATAAATGGAAAATGACAAATATAGCCAAATATAAAAGATAGCTCAAGCGTTTTGATTTTTGGAATCATATCGGTTCAATAGCATTTGGAATCTTATCAGTCTGCTATGGTTCCCAGAAAGTTTTTTTGTAATCCTTTCTCTAATATATTAAAGTAAATTGGTGTCACTTCTTCTTGAAGAAGTAAATATCTCTAATCAATTTAAAAACTAGTTGGTCTGGTATTTAGCCTTGAGGCAAGTTACATGAATTCCCCGATATGTGTAATTAACCGATTTAATCAATAAAAAACTAGTGGGGTGGGTGTCATCGTGCCTCAAGGCAAATTGCTGGGACTTTCCGTACCGTAACGAAATGGTCGAGGAATACTGAATGTTTTCAAATAGATTATTATAAATATTGTAACATTTATTTACTTATTTATTTATTATCTAATTGCTTAATTGTCATTGTCTATAATATTTATAAGAATTATATAAACTGAATTGCAGAGTTGAAATTATTTGTTTAAAGTATATTAGAACTATAGTTTGAAAATAAAATCTGAATAATTTTCGATATACAAAAAATTAAAAAAAATAAAATAAAAATAAACAAAAATTGTTTTACCAAAATCAATTATTTTGTTAAGACAAGCAGAAAGTTTTTTGAATCAATTTAATCGGACGCTTAGTTCTCTCAAAAACTGCCATTTTTTGTACATTTAGCTCTGTATCTTCGAAATGGCTGGGCCTGCCTTTGCGAAAAACTAATAACCACTTCTCCCAATCATTACAAATTGAATGTTTTTTAGATCATTCAAATCGGATGCTCCGTTCTCTCAAAAACTCGATTTCTATTTTCTGCACTCTTTGCTCTTTATCTCCGTAACTGCTGGACCTGCCTTTGCCAAAAACTAATCAGCACATATCCTTATCAATAGGAATCGAATGTTTTTTGAACCATTCAAATCGGTTGATCCGTACGCCCGAAAACGTGGGCGAAAAATTGTATCCATACATACATACACATACACACACATCCATTTTTTCTGAAGTATGCCAAAATGTTCAGAAACCTTCAAAATGTCAAGAAATGTAAATATTTTCAATTACGATTTTCAGCCCATTACAATAACTTACCCTACGGGAAGTTAATAATTTAATTTATGAGTGATTCAAAGTATTCCGAGTGGTTTTATTACATATGATTAAAAACGAACGAACACTTTGACTCTCGACATATTTTCTAACAGTAAATTTTCAAAAATCACAAGTTTTTATAATTGAACCAGTTTCTATAGGACTTTAATGGTTTATTATATTCATTAAAACCAAGTACTCTATCGTTATACCAAGAAAATCGTCTAATTTTGTTTTTAACAAACGTCAAAAAAACTACTCATTTTCTTCATCTTTGATTAATTTTTAAAATTAAACTACTTGTCGTAAGGCCGTAATATTTCAGTAAGTTCTATAAGACCTTGATATATATCGCCAAAAAAAGTACCCTAAAAATCGGCTTAAATTTTTTTTTCAACAGTTAATTACAAGAAAACGGCTCGGTAGATTTTCACCTAAAACTAAGTAATCGAACAGTTTTTGAATTTTTGAAATCGATTCGGCAGTTTGAGCTTAAATGTGGACGAAAAGTTTAACACTTTTTTTAAAATTACAAAGAAACGGTTTGGCAGATCGTCTCACATAACTGATCAAATTTGGCTTTTAAATTTCTGAAATCGGTTCAAGCGTTTCTGAGAAAACGTCGATCAAAGGTCTAATTTTGACAAATGCCAAAAGAACGATACTATTTTTTTCAAACTTTGATGAATTTTTAAAGCTAAACGAGTTGTCGTAGGGCCGTAATATTTTAGTATGATCTAGAACAGGGCTTCTCAAAGTGTGGGTCGCGACCCCCAGGGAATTTATTTATGTGAATCAGCCTTTTTCACATTAACTTATATAAAATCAAATCACTATTCAACTTTAATAAACGTTGAAAATTTATTACGATCTGCACTAACTCAAATTGAGCCTAGATTTATTTATTTGTGTAAAAATAAACAACCACATCCGTCAAATTAATATAGCTTAATGTTAATAATATGTTTTTATTAAAAAAATTGTTACAAAAGTTTATTTTTTCTATTGAATATATAGATATAGTTTTGTTTTCTTGTAAAAAAATGTTATAATTAACATTAATTTCTTCTATGCAATAAATATATAGTTTTGTTATTCTATTTATTGTGTTTTATTATGACCGATATCCCGTCAACGTTTCCAATTATATATATATATATATATATATATATATATATATATATATATATATATATATATATATATATATATATGTGAAATGAATCGGTACGTATTCTTTAATCCTTATTTTATTTACATTGTAAAATAGTACAATATTACATCTGCATCTACGGTTAATATATATTTTAAAATTTCCTAAGCTTGAAGGGGGTCGCTATAGAAAAAAGTTTAAGAAGCCCTGATCTAGAAGACTATGGTATCTACCATCAAAATAATAATAATAAAAATCATCGAATTTTTTTTTTTTTAAACTTTATTACAAGAAAACGGCCCGGCCGATCTTTACCAAAAACTAATCAGCACGATTCCCAGCCAATATCTTTCGAACGGTTTTTGAATTTTCAAAATCGATTAAGAATTGCGGGCTAAAAAACGTGGACGAAAAAATTTTCACTTTTCTGCGATTTACAAAGAAACGGCTCGGCCGATCGTCACACAAAACTGAGAAACGTTAGTCCTCATCGAAATATATCGGATGGATTTTAAATTTTTGAAATCGATCCAACCGTTTTTGAGAAAACGTCGATTTACGGCAAAAAATCTGTTCACATACACGCACACACACACACATACTTTTTCCAAATTTGGTCTCATTCGATTCAGAATAGGTTGAAACGTCGAGAAAACATAAAATTAGCAATTCGGATTTTTTTATGAAAACATAAACTTCTCCTTTGGGAAGTTAATAAAAGTTTTTAGCCCTAGACGCCACAAATAAAAGAACAAAGATATTATTATAATAATGTTATTATTCATAACAACACATATTAGTGATTATCTATATTTGAGCTACATTATTATTAATCTTATCATGTAAATAGACAATATTTGGTATTTTTTAAGATGGTGCATTCGAAATGACGGCAAAATTTGTTCTTTGTGCGAACTGATGAACTAGTTTTGTAAGTTTTTGTTTTTGTCCTGGTTTGATTTGCTGAATCAAGTATCAAACCGTATAACTATAAAGAATGTTTGCTTTTAATTTTTTTTATTTCGACGAATGAATTGCTAATTTTTTCAAATACATATGTTTGAACGACGAAAAAATAAGTGGTTCACCAAAAGTTCAAAAATACAATTTCAAATGCTATTCTTGAAAACAAAAAAATATATAAAAAACGTATATTATACTATGTATATGTATTTATTAAATCTCAAATAACAATATAAACTATGTGATACTTAATCTGGAGAATGTGGCGGTTCAGTACTAAAGTAAGGAGCAGTTTCTTTCACCAAAAGTGTATGGCAAACATCACACACACGAGACGGTCGACTGTTTGGACCACTTTTAACAACATGCGTTAAGCAAACCGAGCAAAATATTTGTCCACAATGTCGACAATGTTGCTGAAAAATCAATCACAACATTATTCATACTATAATTTTATAGATGAAAAGAAAATTCAAATAGACCTGTGCTTACCTTTCTTCGAGTTACATTAAATCCATGCCTACAAGTTGGACATTCTTCAACATCTTCATCATGTTGCCACCTAACTTGCGTGTCCTCAGCACGAATTTTTTCTAACTCTACTTGTAAAGATTGGGACAACCTTACAAAGTCTTTTTGTACTGCTTCACTATTATCTAACTCTTGCTGTAGAGAGGCAACTCTCTGCCTCAGATCGTGGACTATAAGTTCCAATTGTTTCTGAAATAAATAAATAAATAAATATATATATATATATATATATATATATATATATATATATATCTTCTATATATATAAAAATAAGTCGGGTTTTCCTTCCTGACGAAATAACTCCAGAACGCACGAACCGATTTCGACAATTTTGCATTCGTGGGAAAGGTCTCGGGCTCCGCAAGGTTTATAGCTAAGAAAATTAGTTGTGCATGGCATCGTGCCTTAATGCAAGCTGCTGGAACTCCCGCACCGTAATTAAAAATTCGAGTAATAAAAATAATCAATAACTGTTTTAAATAATTTCAAATAGATTATCTTCTATATATATAAAAATAAGTCGGGTTTTCCTTCCTGACGATATAACTCCAGAACGCACAAAACGATTTCGTTTCGTTTATAGCTAAGAAAATTAGTTGAAAATTTGCGAATTAATTATGGATTCACTTTCATTTACTTAGAGAAGTTCAACTAAAAAATACTTCATTTTTGTAATCGAAATAAATTCATTACTGTTGTATAAAAATTAAATTTTTCCTTTTCAAATTTAAAACAAACAAAAAAATTTCTTCATCTTTCTCACGAAACCATCTGGTGGCGAAACGGAGTTCGTCGGGTTTGCTAGTATATATATATATATATATATATATATATATATATATATATATATATATATATATATATATATTTAACATATCAAAGAATGAAAATAAATAAAAACTCATTGTGAGCATGTTTTTGAAGAAATGCAATCTTATGGTTCAGAATTATAAGTTTTAAAAGATCAGATTTATATCATCAAAAATAACTAAAATTGAAAAGTCAGTAAATATTATTTAAAGTAAATTATTAAAACCTTACATTTTGTTTTGAACACTCTTCATATTGTCTACCGAAATGTTCCATTTTCTCCCGATTGGCACTAAAACTTCTTCGTTCTTGTTCATGCTGATGAATTTGCCTCCTAATATAGAAATTTAAATCAACCATAATACAAAGTAATTTATAGCTTAATTAAATTCAACATACTTCAAATTATTATTTTCTTGAACTAAACTATTTTCTAATGTTTCACGCTGCTGTTGTTCCATAACCATTTGGTCCCTCAGTAACAGAATTTCACATTTAACAGTTTGTTCTTTCTCAGCATATGTTTCTGCTGCTACTTTTGCAGCAATTAATTCTTCATGTGACCTGAGTAGAAGTTCTTGCAACTCCTTAAGTAAAACAGTTTTACAAAAACACGTTTATTAATTTATTTTAATATATAATTAAAAGAAGTTGTACCTCCACTTTATCTGGTAAATTAATCATTTCACTCTGCAGTTTCTGAGAATGTGCATGGTGCTTTCCAAGAAGGTTTTCATTTTCAGCCTTTAATCTATAATTTGATGTTTTTCAAATTTATATCATTGTCAAATTACATGTACATAAATATTAAAAAATATTATATTACACTCACTTCATCATATATAAATGCACTTGTTCTCGCTGCTGGGTTAGACTAGATAATTGCTCCATAATCTGGCTACAAAATTGAGGAAATCGTAACTTTAATTCAGCTAATTCCTTTTCAGTCGCAACAGTTCTGCTACAAAGTTCTTCTACCTAAAATTAGTAAAACGACGTAGTAAAACAAATATTATGGTACTAAAGTAATAGGCAAAAATATATTCAATACCTGTGATTTATACTGATCTTTTTGATGTTCCCATTTCGCTTGCATTTCGCTCCGCAATTGAATCTCTCGTTTTATATTTTCATTTGCTCGTTCAGTGTTTTGTTCAGAAAATGATAATTTATTTTCTAAAGATAATACTGACTGTTGAGCACGTACTAACTGAGCTTCATAATTGCTACACATATCACAGACTAAAAAGTGAGGTAAGTGTTACAAAATCTAATAATATTAATACTTTTTTTTAATTAATAATTTTATTATTATTGGGTATCATATATATATATATATATATAGTGGTAACCCGACTTACAAGTGACCCGACATAAAGAATGTTTCGAGATACGAGCCGCCAAAGGAGCGACTCGTTGTTATGACATATGAGCAAACTTCATGATACAAACTTTAAGCAAGTAAGTAATAACATTAATTAACAAGAAGAAACAATAATTAACTTAATAAATAATAAATTTATTTTCATTGTTATGAAAAACTTAATATCACAAAGCTGGAATGAATTAATGGAATTTCAATGTATTTATGTGGAAAAAATTGCTTTGAGATAAGAGCAATTCGACATACAAGCGTGGGCGGAACGAATTAAACTGGTATGTTAGAATATATAATATATATATATATATATATATATATATATATACAGGGCCGGTCCTGGGTCCTTAGCGCCCCGTGCAACTTTTTCTTCTCTACCCCCCCCCCCCCTATTAATATTAACTGTTTTAACAGTTTATCATTAAAATATATAAATAATTACATATTTTTAATCATTAACTTTTAATTATTCTGGATTTAGTACACAAAAAATTAGATATAATCTAAAAGCGTATAAAATATATTGATTTTAAATTTATTTAGAAATCGAGACGATTCGCGGGTTGATATAATCAAATATTTTTAAAATTTCAATTATTTTAACGTATGTGCAATATTAAATTTGTTTAAAACATTTTACTTATTTTATTATGCGATTTATTCTATTGAGCAAATCATGCCAATCTCACAAAAACTAACTTTTCATTTTCAATCATAACACTCGTATTTCATGTTGGATTTTTGAAATTTTAATTTAATTAATTTTTCATCATTTCTTGAGCTGTATTGAAAAAAAAAACTTATTATATTTGATATGTATTATTTCAGCATAGTTAAACATTAATAAATTTAGAGTATAGACACCGCTAGGTATAAAAAAAGCCTTAAGATTTTCGATCCAAAGTAAATTTTGCTTTCATTTTTCATATTTGTACCATTTCCATAACCCTAACCACGAATGTCTTCAACATTCAAAATGCATCAGAAGCGAAACATTTGCAACAAAAGCAAAAGTTACAATTCAATTTCTCGGAATAAACATGCCATTTTTTAAGTACTGACTCCCCATTTTTCATTTTCTGGATTATAATTTGTTTATATTTTTTAACAAGTTCCGTTTCAACTAAATCAGCTCGCAATTTTTCGTCAATAATGCCCAATAATTAACTTCGCTTAGCTTATGGTATTCGCCCAATAATTATCTTTCGCTTAGCTTATGGTATTGAACACTAGATAATTTCTTTTTCTATTCCACGGTAACTTCAAACAAAGAAAAAATTTAAAAATTGATTAAGTAGATTAAGCAATGAACAGAGCTGTTATTTACTAATTTTCATAGTTATTAATTAGTTAATTGTTTCTACTGATGTGACAACATTGATGTGAATAAATAACAATAACATAAATGTGAATAAATGCTTTTTGTGTCTCCGTATTCCTAATTAAGTTAGATTGTTTATTATTAGTTATTAAATATTCTAGATTTTATATAAATAATTTTAGATTTTATATAAAAATTATAAATATTATATTATAAATTTAATTTCCAAAACTCGTTTTGGCGCCCTCTAAGGCGTGCGCCCGCATTTTTTGCATGCATTGCATGCAAGGCAGGACCGGCCCTGTATATATATATATATATATATATATATATATATATATATATATATATATATATATATATATATAAATGTGTATATATTACCATTATGTGATGAATGTACACTGGAATTTAACAAAGAAGTGTCTTCTAAATTTTCTCCATTTGAAGACAATCTATTACTACTTTTTTCTTGATTGTACATTTGTAATTGTTCATCTGCTGATCTTAATTTTTGTTTTAAAGCTTTAATTTCTTCTTCTAAAGGAACCACTAATGAGCGCAGTACTTCAGCATCTTCTTGAGCCTATATTAATAATTTTGTATTAACCTTGGTAAAACAGGTATTTTAATATACATGAATGCATAATAACATACATGTCTTACGCCTTTTTTTGTTTCATCATTGCTATCTATAGAATCCGCACCAAGTTTTCTTGCTAGTGTTTTGGTCATTGCTGACAAAACGACAGCCGGAGCTAAACTTGCACTTTCCTGCATAATACATAATAATTATTGTAATTGTATGTAATCAGCGTAGAACACATGCATAAACATTGAAAAATATAATATAAATTATTTTAAACCTACTTGTTCTTTTGCTCGAAGTTGTTTGTTCTCAGTTTGTAGTTTTTCAACTACAGCCATTAATCGAGAAATTTCACTATCAAATAATGACCTAGAGCTACTATTTTCTTCAATTGTCTCTATAAAATTTAAATTGTGTCAGCAATATTAATATAACCGTTTTTTATCTAACAAATTCTATGGATATATATTGTTTTTTAGTATAGTTCTATCACTGTGAGCTATCAAAAGGTTATATGAAAATTTCTAACTTAAAAATGATATAAAATAGGTAATTAATCACTTATCATTTATGAAAGAAATGAAATATATACCATGAACAAGCTGCTGTAAAGTAGCAATTTCTTCCTGTGCTTTAGATTGTTGTTCTTTTAAATCCGTTTCCATTTGATAACCTGTTGCAACTAATTGGCTTTTAGCCTCGTCCAATTCTTGTGTTAATTTTTGTAATTCAGATAATAATGTAGTATTTTCTTTTTTTAATTGCACTACTTCACCTGAAATATTAAAAGTTGAATAAAATAGCTAACCTATACTTATATATTGTTTTCTCATAGTATTTTAACAAAAGCAAATATAATGATCTACAAGAAATTAATTATTCATTTAAAATGGAAATGATGTTTCTATAATCCTAATGTTTATTAGTAGCTTATATTTTAGATGATATTAGAATTCAAACACCTATTTATAACTTATAAAAATTTAAGCTGTAAAAATATTCATATTATATTATGAACTGTGAATCGAGTTTATCAAAAATAAAATATCAGATTTTGCTCAAAATCAGAATATCAATACTGCAAAAATCAAATTGACTTTTTAACAATTATTATAATATTTTATGAAGAATTAGATTTATTACAATTATTTAAACATTAGATCATATTCCATTGTACTTGTATTTTCAATTCATATATTTGTAATTAGGTATGGCAACCTCAGAGCCATTGAAATCAACCATAACATTTGCAACTAAATTAAAATTGATTAAAATCAAAATATACTAAATTATTAGTTTAAAACCCCCTGTTTTGTTTACCTTCCTTCTGTAGAAATAAATCTTTCATTTTTGCTCTTTGCCCATCGAATGAATTTCTCTCTTGTATTTTTTCAGTTTCTAGTAATGTGATTCTTGCAGCAAGTGATGTAATTTTCGTTTGTAAATCTAAATATAAACAATAGACGTTTAATCATCAAATTATGAATTGAAAGCATGTAATTTGATAGTTATCGCACCATTGTTCATTGATTCAATGCCTGTTTCCATTTTGATTTATTTAATATAAACTATTTTCTATATTGATATAATTTTATTTACACATAAATTAAATATTAAAGCTTATACTGTAATCTTTCCGGCGATAAGAATTACAATTCTAAGAATTATGAATTAGAACTAACTTGTCTAACTTTCATCTTTTAAGCTTAAGTCAAACAACTGTCAAAATGACAGCACTCTGATCCATGCTCAATTATCAAACGCATTGCCAACATGCAGAAGAAAAAAAATGGTTTTGTTGTTCTATGCCTAACTTCAGTCCTTCGCGTAGTTTCTACTCTTGACATAGATTTTCTATGTCGCTGTGAGGGGAAATAAATAGTTTCTTTTCCGGTAGGACGTTTTAGATGTGAGTACATATTTTTTCCTCAATAAACTGAATTCTAAAACATCTATAATCTAAAATAAATAATATCGACGTGAGTGACGAAATGTGTTCAAAATTGTGATAATATTTATATTGTCCTTATTCTTTTTGATAACCTATTTTGTTTATTATCTGTGCAAATTATTATTTTGGCAACTGGTAGTTATATATTTCATATACCATCTTATAGGGTTCTGTAGCCTTTTCTAAATTCTCGTGTAGTTACATTTAAATATTATATAAATAAAAACTCTTTAGGTAAGAGTGTTCGATAACAATTTCATTTTGGCATGTCATATTTTTAGGTTATAGATGTTAACTTTTTAGTTCTTCGGGATCAATTTAAACTAAAGTTTTCGTGCTTCGTTTTTAGATCAAAATGGGGAAGATTATGAAATCTGGTAAAGTGGTGCTCGTATTGAGCGGGCGCTATGCTGGTCGCAAAGCTATCGTCATCCAAAACTTTGATGATGGTACCTCAGAAAAACAATACGGCCACGCTCTTGTAGCTGGTATTGATAGGTACCCAAGGAAAGTACACAAGAGAATGGGCAAGGCTAAGCTCCACAAGCGATCAAAGATAAAGCCTTTCATTAAGGTTAGTAATAATGTATATTTTATTTAACTTGAAGTAAAGTATAACAACCCGTTTGTTTAAGCTTTACGCTGTGCTGAATTTCTTTGTACATAGTTTACAATAAGGTTATTAATTTATATATATACCTGTTTTATGCGATATTACTATATTTCATAAATTGTTTATGCTGTTAATTAATTAGGAGTACTTACATGATAAAATTATTTAATGAGATCATTGTTTTCCCAAGAAAAGCACTAAATCCAAAGTATAGCAACTCATAGACAGAATATAATCAAATTTGTTTGTATGTTATTATACTCTTTCAAGCATACATATAGATCATTTTATCAAGTTTGCGGATAAAATTTAATTTGAGGATATTTTGTATATTTGCATTTTGCATGATGATTTACAAAGTTTTATAGTGCTTAAAAGAATTGCTGGGCAATTGTCGTCAGTTATTTTGTGAATTGTTTTATACTTTTGTAATTGTGAAGCGGCTTGGAAGATTTCTTTGCATTACATAATTTATTTACATAAATTGCGGGTATGGATATTGAAATTATAAATTCTGCTTCATGGTTTGAATGGGACTTCTTTTTAACTAATTATTTCTAAACATCTAAATGGTTCAATAATTTTGGATTCACACAATGTATGTGTATAAAAGAAACTTTGATAACCTCAATTTGTGACACTATAAAATTTGCAAGCTTTGGATAAACTTGATTCTTTAAAGTGGACTAGGAGTAATTTTATGGATTTGTGTTCTTGTCAGAAAAGCCTGCTGATTTTTATCATTAAATCAAATGGAAACTGTTACATTGTCATTTACTGGCATGACTCGGATTAAGTTCCAATTGAGCACTGTTGAAATGATCAATTTTCTGCAGGTTTTGAACTACAACCACTTGATGCCAACTAGGTACACTGTTGACCTATCATTAGAGCACAAACCAACCGTCAAGGATTTGAAGGACCCCATGAAGAGGAAGAAGGCTCGTTTCCAAACCCGTGTTAAATTCGAGGAACGTTACAAGAGTGGAAAAAACAAATGGTTTTTCCAAAAGTTGAGGTTCTAGATTTAATTTACAAAAGTTCATAATAAAATATTATAAACTTACATGTGGCTGTATTAATCAAATTTTCCTCTGTATCCATTTTTTAATTCCAAAACTTGCAGGAAATTTGAATGTTGTGGTTTAATACTCAAATTTTAATTGAGTGGTTATCTTTAAATGAAACAATTTGTCAGCTCATGTTTTTAAATACATTAATGGACATAATAATGTACATGCTAATTAAAATTGGTTTCCAAACTTACTTCTTACTGAAGTAAAATTAAATCAACTTATAGAATTACAGTAATTTAATAAACTATTACAAAATGCACTTCATATATGATACTAAAGCACATAGCTTACTATTGTCCATGGAAATAAAAATGATTCTTTAAAGCTTAACGACTGACTATCTTCAATCATTTTTTCAAAGTTTGGATAAAACACTTCAGTAATCTTATATTTGATTCAAGAAAAATCACTTAAAATTAGAAGTGGAAATACAGCTTGAATACAGGTGAATTTATTTTGCAACTGAAATTTAAGTTTGAAATTGTTTATTAATTTTTATTTCCCAACTTATGTGCTCTGCTTCTGAATGTGAACCTCTAGAAAGGGAGTCAAATGAATTGGATTTAGCACACTGTCATATTTATGCTGATTTTTAATTAATTTGATTATTTTTCTTTGCAACAACCTACTTTTTTGTGTTCCACTGAGAGCTATCAGATCATGGAAATTAATACATTCAAGATCGAAGTAAGTCAAGAAGTACAGAAAAAAAAAGTTAAGAAAAAGTAGCCATATGATTTGTTGCTGTAAAAGAGCTTTTAAAATCAATGATGAATCTTTATTGTAGAAACCTTCTCTAAGCCATGAATCAATATTTTATATCGGAGTGAAATATTTTGGTAGATTTATCACATAATAATGAAAAACAAGAGTTTTTGTATACATGAAATACAAACCTGAATGCATATTGAATAACTATTTTTCAAATTTGAATTTGTTGCCAATCTTCATTTTTAAAGAAGTGAAATGTTTAGTATTGCCCTCTGGAATAACTTTGAATATCTTTTCTACTTTAATTTGAAGTAGTACTGAAAAAATTAGTATTATGCTAGATCTTGTGAAGCTAACAGTGTATAAAATTTTTGTGTTTTTGTGCTTTTTAGTGTCATCAATCCTCAACATAATGTCACTTGTAAGTAACTCCACTCATACATTAGAGGTAATAAACAAAACCACTTAACAAATTTAATTTATAAATATATTAAAGCGAATTAGATATAATGAAGCACCAATAATGCATACAACAAAGTTTTATAAATAAGTGAAGCAAAATAATATTGCCTTAGTAATAAATAGTAATAGTATTAAAAAGAGGCAGATTATTATAAAATTATTTTTTTGAAATCTTGTTCAATCGTTCATCCAACTTAGCAATTTCTGTATTTATATTTTGTAAGGACGAAGCAAAAACTTCTTGAACTCCTTGTAGAAGTGCTTTGTTGTTTTGCACACCTGTTGTAATAGTTTTTTGTAGTGTTTCTAGTTCTGCTAGGGACTTCGTAAAGTTACTTGCTGAAAGGAAATTTTACATTAGCAAATCAGTTGTTTAATCAAATTTTATTTGTTTGCATTTGTAATTATTTTACCTTCTTTGTGCAATTCAGTCAGAGCTTGCATTCTTTCTAAAAGATCTGGAACTAACTGATAAATGTCTTCAGATTTTTTTATATGATCATACAACTCAATTATCTGAAAGTAATATTTAGATAAATAAAATTTATACTAGATAAAGAACCACAAGAGAAGTGCTCCCAGAAAATGTTGGAATTTTAATTCTCTGCATTAATATTGTTAGTTTTTTTTTATTTTATTCCTTCTGGAAACACTATTATGGTTGATTAGTCATTAGTTTATTTTTTTGGATACTTTCTTAGTTAGGTGGAAAATGTATTTCAATTTTTTTATCTAGTTTTATCTTTTTATCATTAATTTATCTTGTTTCATTATAATTTTTATTACCTTCTGGTCCTTCTCTGCAGCTTGAGCCCCTCCTTGTTGAGTTATTATAGAATCCATTTTTGAACCAATAAAACCTAATCTCATATCTATTTGGTCTAATTGGGGAGATTGCAACATTGAAACTCGTGAACTCAGAACTTGAGCAGCCTCCATTAAAGTATTTCGTCCGGTTGCCAGCATCAAACGAGATAAACGCTCAGGTGTTACGCCCACTTTACTTTCTAGTTCATGTAATCTAATGGATAAAAATAAATGTTTGAAATATGTTTAACAGGGAGTGCTGTATGAATTATGAATAATATGTTACCTTTGCATTAAGTCTGCAATTTTAGTTGAAATCATCAAAGAACTTTCCTTTTTTGACTTGCTACTTGTCTCAGGAGTTTTGTTTGCTTCATTTAGTTGAAGTTGTTTAATCTGTTCATTGAGTTTGCTAAAAAGAATAAGTTAAAATGTATTCTTTGGATAAAAGTCTTACTTATGTAAATATGTCTTGTATTTATATTACTTTAAATTAGTAATCTGCTTTGGATTTGTGTCTTCTTGGAGCTGCAAACTTTCAATTAATTTTTGAGAAGCTGCAACATGAGCAACCATGTCTTCATAAGTTCCCTTAGAAAGCAAGAAAACAATATTTTATAATGAAATAAAACTACAGAAATATTTTGGCACAAGAAATAATTAGTATGTGAGAATTAAAAGCACACAATTGTCTATAGAAACATATTCTTTATCCAATTTGATATTCACCTTATTAACATCTTTTTCATTTTGCTGCAAAACAGTTAACTCTTCAAAAAGTTCACGTGTTTCACACTGCAGCCTATGAAATTTTTGAAAAGGAGTCTCCTTCTCTCCCTCTGCGGCAAGTTCCCATTCCCCTGATCTTGCATCATAACCGGTTCTGATTCGCTTACTGAGCCGGTCAGAAAAATCTACATTACCAGTGAGATATTTTCCTCTAAACTTTGAAAAGGCATCTTTTGCTGAAATGTGAAGCCTTTCAATGCATTCATTTTCTGGGTCTTCATCATATAAGTTTTCTGATTGGTCTACCTCTGGTAAATCACTTGTTTCGTAAACATCAGGTTGATCGTAAGCCTGGGGGGAGAGGACATTGAAATTATATCACCTATAAATCATAATTTCAGAAAATCTAATAATATCTAAGGCATTTCAGATAGAGACTTTTATTAATTTTGATTATTATTTGAAAATCTTTTCTAAAGAATTATTTGCTATATATATATATATATATATATATATATATATATATATATATATAAATGAATATGAAAACTTTAGGAGTGAGCAATTAGTCACCTTAGGGGCATTATTTTTATAACTGTACGCATTTGTAACTAAACAAAATTGATAATATTAGTTATGAACAATGCTAGGATATTCTATCCTAGAAAATGTGGACATAGTAATTGTTAAAAACCAAAATCTTGTTAATTAATTATGTTAATTATGTGTCAAAATAGGTTACGCCCAGAAATATCTCTTATAAAATGCCAATACACTTACGATTCCTGGTAAATCGGCATATTTCGGATTAACCATTGCAAACCAATGACTATAAAATTATTTTCAAATTTATTTATAAAACTGCTGAAAACAGGAATAAATTTGACGTTTCACAAAGTCTTATTAGAAATTTGGAAATGGTAGTACCGCAGAAAAGACAGGAGAAATAATCTACTCTGGTACTACTAATAATTTAAAAGCGCGCTTTTCAAATACTCTTTGTTTGTTTCGATTTTTTTTATTGCAATTGATATAAAATTTACAATTGTATACACGTTTTACACGATTGCTATTATTTAGTTGAAAAGGACAAAAGCAATTAACTAAACTTTCATAAAGTTTAACAAAAATTTTACTGTGAATAAGGTTAATATTATAATTCTGTGGCAGTAATATAAAAAACACAAACAATAAATTTAAGAACTAAAAATAAGAAAAACATGAATCTAATGAAACTTTGATATAGTATGATAATGATAATATTTTGTGTAAATACGTATATTATTAGTAAATTGAAAATTACTATTTGTTTGAATTAAATTACAATACCAAAATATATCTTCTGTTATGGAACCCATTGAAATTTGGTACCCATTAAAACTTTATAAATTTGTTGTTGTCTATAGTTTGACCCGTGCTATGTGGGAATCTTAGTGCTTAATTTTGAATTGTTTGTATTTTAGCTATATAATCAAATTTAAATACCTTATTATTAAAATGTTGTTTGTGAATATCACACATAGTGCTTTCATACTCTCTGCTTTCAATTTATTGTATTTTTTCTTTTCGTTCAAAAAATCAGTTGGATACTATAAGAAGTATCAATATCAGTGAAACAATTTCATTTTATTTTCAATAATTATATGGTTATTTCAAAAACCGCCGAATATCAGGATCAAATTATCTTCCAATTTTTTGTAGCAGAATTCTCAGAATATAATTACACTAATAATAAAAAAATAGAGTAGTATAATTATGTTCTGTTTGTTTTGTAAGTTTTACCTAGTATTCAAATTTTATAATTTTTTGTATTATATTAACCTTCAATGATAGCGTGTAGTTCACACTTTTACTCCAATGCAGGACCAACCCTGGTTGGTCTTTGTTTTTCTTTTCCTCGCTTTGCAGTCGGTTCTTCTTTTAATATACGCCACCTTTAAATTTTATAATGTAATACTACTTTTATAAAATACTGTATTTGTTTAATATCATTGAAAGGATTTTTGAACATCTGTCTCTACTGACTATAAATAGCAATTGATAACTAATGGGGCGCATGGCATTGTGCCTTAAGGCAAATTGCAGGAACTTCCCGTACCAAAAATTATTTTTTTTAAAAAGATTAACATTTTTGAAAAAAAAAAATTCTTTGAAAAAATTAGATTTTTGAGAAACTATAAATTTTTGACAAAAATTACTTTTTTTTGAAAAAAAAGGACTTTGAAGAAAAATTTATTTTGAAATTTTTATGGAATAATGGAACTTATTTTGGAAATTCTGAACTTTTTTTTCAAAGCAATCGTACTGCTTTAACTGCATAGAGACGAAATATAGAAGCGCGTAAGCGCCGCGTCGCCGTCTAACCGTTGAACATTGGTACGGAACCCATGGGAATGTAAACAAAATTTAAACTTATTGATAAAATCTCTATAAAATATTTGATAATTTGATGTGCATATGTCTAATGCTCATTTTTGACCGCCAAATGTTTTTTTTTTTTTATTTTTTTACTAGATCTCCGAAACCGCTAGACCTGCCTTCATGAAAATTTGATCAGTTCTTTATCTTGTTAAAACAAGTAAAATGTTTTTTGAATTATTCGAATCGGACCTCCGTTCTCTTAATATCTGAGTTACCGTTTTTGGCACTTTTTGCCTCATATCTTCGGAACGACTAGACCTGCCTTTGCCAAAAACTAATCAGCACGTCTCCTTATCAATACGAATCAAATGTTTTTTGATATATTTAAATCGGTTGATCGGTGTTCCGGAAATCGTCGACGAAAATTTGTATCCGCACACACACTCACACATACATCCATTTTTTCTAAGGTATGCCAAAATGTCCAGAAACCTTTGAAACGTAAAGATATATAAAAATTTTCATTTTAGATTTTTTTGCGATTACTATAACTTGCCCTACGGGAAGTTAAATATAATAATTAATGAAAATGTATTCAATTCAAAATGCTTTTGCGTGAATACTTCATTTAATAGTTCATTTAATAATTTAATGACAGGAATAGTTATTCAAATATGAAATGGTAACCCACGTTGAGCTTTCATAATGCTCGAATTTAAATTCGCTGATTCGTGTTGAAAAGTGTTGGTCGCGCCGCCGCAAAACCGATTTCGTTGCGATTTCGCTCCTAGCCGCATGCTACAGCTTTTATCATTTCGTTTGATTAGTTGCTATCAGTTAATAGCTGTAACTCAAACATCACACAACGTAAATAAAACAAATCCTTATCTTGTCGTGATATCACAATTCATTTTTCATTTTTCACATATCTTAACAGAATATAATAGTACGTTCGGATGTTCCAGTTTATTTGCACGTGGACCGGTGACCGTTATAGATAAGAGAGATAATTGACAGTGAACAGTTTTTATGAAGTGTTTAGGATATTGAGTGCACTTTTCGTTTTGTTTTGGATTTTGATGGACGTTGGATTATCTGTGATTTAGTCAGAGAATGATATATGTGCTTGAAGTCACAGAAGATTATTAGCACACATGGTAATTACCCTTTTAAAATCATTTTGTGATATTTGAACTTGATAAAAATTATCAACACAAACAGTAATTACTATGTATTCCATAAATTTGAAAATTCATTTCATTTCACATTACATGATATATTTTGGACTCACAGAAGATCTTTACTTTTTTACAATTGTAATATATTATTGAACTTATTAAAAAAAACTTATTAAAAAATTATCAACACAAACACACAAGCAATTACTATGTATTTCATAAACTTTAAATTCATTTAATGATGCTCATTTTATTTTACTTTACGTGATATATGCTTTCATTTATATAAAAAATATTTAGCACACTTGGTAATTTTTATGTCTTTCATTTGATGTTCATCTTTTAATTATATTTATAGTTTAATACCAGTTTTGAATAAAATTTATCAAACAAAAAAAATGATTCGCAATTTAAAATCCATAGTATTTGATATTTATTATTGGTATGAAAAATATACAACTAAGTGTAGGTGGCATTTTGTCTAAAATTTCCGAATAAGTGTAAGCTATCGATATTATCAATTAGAATAGAGATTTAAAGATTTTTGATAAAAAATTATTAAGCTGATGATTGATTCAAAGATTGTAATTTTTATTGATAACTAATTAATGGTTATTATAAACGATATATAACCTAAAAAGCTAATTTTTTAAAATTTTATTTACTGATATCAAAACTATTTGAGCCAAACTGAAATTGTTTTACTAATACTTTCTATATGGACCAGATTTTTACAACAAATAAATAGTCCTATATATCTTTAACAAATAAATTAATAAAAAAGTGGTATATCTCCAAATGTACGTTCATGCTTGCATTTATTTCAAATATGCATTTTCAATATAATATAAAATATAAAATAAATATATTATTAACTATTTCAAAATTTGATCTAATGAACTAAATTGCATTATTATTTCCTAAATATTGTTTATCAAAATCTGATGATGCTGTGGAATATATCATTTAAATATAAAATACAATATTATATATTTCAAAATATGATCTAATGCTCTAAATTTTATTATTTTTCTATAAATATTGTTTATTATTATCTGATGATGCTGTGAAAAGTATCAAAAAAAATGACATTATTTTAATATCCTTTTCTAAATTACCGTAATACCATATTGCCAAATATAAAAAATTAACATCTTAATTCATTACATTTTACATGACTTCAGAATGAATTCCAAAGAAATTAAATTATTATATTACCAAATAATTTCAAAATATTGACATTTTACGAATATGCGCAACATTTCATATAGAGTTGTATATATAAACGCCAAATTATTCAAAAGAGTTTGAAAGTTTTCACGTGGCACTTGTAACAATTTCTTTTTTTGTGAATACTTTGTTTTTACAAGTATTCTTGTATGTCGAACTTCAATTTCGATATTAACAAAATCATCGATCGATATAGCTCGTGCGTTCTATATGGTGGAAAAAGTTTAAATAACGTAAAAATCTAATAATTATTTAATTGTCATTTATTTTTAATTTCCAGTAAAGTCTAATATTCATTTTTTAGAAATGTGCTTCTATATGATTTACTATCTGAATTCTGCGTTAATGCCAAGCAAGTAAAAATTATACGAGACTTAAAATAAATTGTCTGCATTGTTTAAAACTTTAACCAATTGTAACAACTGGTTAAAAACTTTAAATCATTTACAACTTTTAAACATTTAAAAATTATATTTATTAGTTTATATAATAAAATACCACTTTGTCTACAAATTTTGATTTTATAAAAATTTGGACTTTATTTATATTTTCTTATAGAGATGGTAGCAAGGATTGATGTAAAGGTAACTCCTATTTAAAGTTTTAGTTAAAGACTATTAAAGGAGTCGAACATTATATCCATAATGACCCGATAAACTTGAAAAGATGACAAAAAATAGTAAAACACTTTTGCTCTTGTCTTGCGGAAAATTTTAAAATAGTTTCTATTAAGTTTAAGGAATTTTCAAGTCTAATCGACATTGTTAGTTTTTTGTTCCATCTCGGAGAGACACCTGTGATGCATCACAAACTTTATGATTGTACTTTTAAGTTTATAAGTTTGAAATAAGTTTTTTATAGATCTTGTTGCACAGATGTTAGGAAAGTTTGTAAACTTTTACACCTCTGATTTCTAATTAATTCAAAATCATATCAATTATAATAAAGTAAAAATTACACATCACTTACATAATTACCCCTGTCGTACACTTTACAATGATATTTTTTAACTCTATTTCTCTTGCAGTATTTGGATACTCTGCAGATAGAATAGTCTTCAGTATTTTGATAACTAAAGAGCCATATATTTCAAATGTAAAATATTATCTATACATTCTTTTACAAGTTGTGTCTTAGTTTTCTTGGCAGTAGTGCCTCTTTTTATGAAGATCTTTTAATTTAGCCCTGGTCGTCTATCAGTTTTGTGGTAAGTTGTTACCCAAAAATTTAAAGTTATCAGTTTCGTCCAATTCCTGCTTTCAAAGGCTCATTTTCTTAGTCATTTTCATTGTCAGATTCCGAATAGTCTTTCCACGTCGATTAAACATTACATGTGTGATTTAAAATGCATGATGATTGCGTTAGTGTTTAGTTAAATTTGTTTTAATTACTCTTAGCTCCAAGATTTGGTTTATGATTGATAGTATTTTCTGAATATTTTCATTTTGGACAACGCTAATTTTTGTTTAACAACAACAAACCTTTTTTTGGTTTTCGTTGAAAAATAAAAGTACTTGCAAGTTTCGTATAGGTTATATAGTGGACCATTGCATGGATTCACAATGAATAATTCAGTTGTTCTGTTTGACTTTAAATATTCATTTTGATAATAAAGCTGATAAAATCAATTTAACCATTTCTCTTCGAGCGTCGTCTATGGATGACATCCACATGACGACCTGTGAGTACTGGTGTTGCATATGAACGTCATCCAGCGTGTCTACCCTTTGCACCAATATTCATCTCTGCGTTAAATTATTGAGAATTGCACGTTGTTATAGTGATATTTAAATTTTGAGAAATTCAATTTTTATTTTTTAAATATATTTTCATTTAAAGCTTTGGTATTGAACTATTTTGATACTTACAATACATTTGGAATTATCTATGGTATTGAGTTAATTTTGTTTTAGTTGTGATTAACTTAAAGATTTGGTTTTGTATTTATCGTATTTCTTGAATGAACTGCTTTTTAGTATTTGAGGAGAAATGAAATTCTTTATCAATTTTGTACTGCCTTCAATGAATAGGGTTTTACAATCTGCTCTGTTTGAATATAAATATTAGTTCTGGTAATAAATTTAGTATTAAGTAATTTAAGATAATTTAGTTTTGATAAATCGAGTCATTTTAAAAAACCTAAAAATTCGAAAGGCAATGACATGCTTATATAATTAATATATTTATCTTCTACAAAATATAATGTGTCCCCAACAGTTTGCCTTGGACAGACTTTTGTTGGAACATATGTTTTTGAAACCCAATCAATTAGTCATTTTTTAGTCAAGTGACAAGATCAGTGACATTAAGTTGTTGAGTGTTATTTGTAAAAATTTTACTCATTAATTATGTTTATTGATAAAAAAGATGCTTTAAACGTTATTTTTTAATAGTGATCCAAAACTTGCGTTCTATAAGCAATTGGTTCAAGTCTTCTACTTACTTCGCATATTTAGATGGCAACCCATCGGTTGATCTATCCATATTTATTTATTTTATTATTATCTAATTAGCCCTTGAAATAGGAATTTTTCTATTAGAGCTAACTTATTATTCAATATGATGCAGAATGCCAGGGAAGAGCTGTTTATACTTGGAAACATATTTAAGATCTATATTTTTATTTTCATTACTGCTCTATATTGGGGTTGTGCATGATTGATTGAAAAAAGAGAATAAAAAATTGATATATTGCCTTGAAATATATAAATGTATATATATATGTATATATATTTTACTTCATATTTATTATATTATATGTTATTATTTTCAGGATTTGATGCCGAACAAGGGTTTGTCTGAAAGAGAAGTGCGAGGTGAGTTTTTTTTTTAAATATTATTAATATATATATATATATATATATATATTTGTATTATATATACATTTAAAATCAATTATAATTTTTCTATAAATGTTTATGACATTTCTTATCCGAGCGTAAAACATCGTATTTCCTTAACAATAATGGTGAATCATTGTTTCGAGTTCCATTAGCAACGGTTCAAGCAAACCTGACATTTAGAGACACTGAAACCAAATATGCGAACTGTAGGTACATAGTTAGTTAATAAAATTTATTTATAGAAAATTAAAGTAACTTATGTAATATGCAGTGCTCATCATACTTTAAAATATTAAAATAATTGGTTTCTAAAATATAATTTTGACTAAAATTGCAGAACAGTCATTTAAATTTTGAACAAGCACTTTTAATTTAACGAATTTATCAAATTATCATTTATCAAATATTGGTTCATTTTATGCAATTTTTATCGAATATTAATAATATCGCAATTGTTTTATTAATCGATTTTAATTCAAATCAAAAGTTTTTTTTATCTTTATATACTATATAATTTTTAATATATGTTGTATACAATGATATACGATAGAATATTTAGAACTATTCCAAAAAGCTATTTTCTAGATTTTTGTCTTGGTGTTTTGTTTAATTAAAAGGAATTAATCACTAGCAATATTATTAATATAAGAAACAATGTGTTTGCTCATGCTACAATCCTCTAATTTATAAAGTTAAATTAAAAGTGCTTATTCAATATTTAAATAACTTCCATAATTTTAGTCAGAATTATATTTATTGAATCTAAATTTCCATAAATATATTTTTGACTAAATTTATAAAATAGTAATTAAAATACTAAATAAACGCTTTTATTTTAAATTTACTCGATCATTGATTATTCCACGCGCAAAAACCCTACACAATATGAATGATATTCCAAGTGTTTTAGCAAACAATTTTAATTTAATAGTAATCTTTTTTCTGTTTCATCAATTTGAATTACAATGTGTTTTGTTATATGTCATTTAATACATTTAATTACTATAAATTTTAAAAATCTACCATGTACTATAGGTACTCCTTATCAATGAACAATATATAAAAAGTAATAATGAAATTTTGTTCTTTACAAATGGTAAATGTAAATCAATGTATAAACTATCTAACGAAAACTAGTTAGTTAATTCAAAGACTTTAATCTTTTAAGTCTTACATAGCGTTATATAACTTTAAACCTGTAATTCTTCAGGATAGTAGAAAATTATTTTCTTTAATTTCGAATTTATTTTGCCATTTTTTATTGCAGAATACTTCTTCCAAATCTATAAAATCATAATTTTGAAATATTAAATATATATTAGGCTTAACCATGTCACTGATTTAATGAATTAGTAATTGGCTTATTTCGAACTTATAAAAAGTTCTATATCTTTGTTTTGCATATTTCACGCAATCATAAAAACAACATACGTAATACCTAATATTCACAGTTTGTGTATATTTGCACTCTGTAATTCTTATTCATACATTTTAAAATTTACATTTTTATTTAAACATACATTTATATTCAAACATACTTTTTAAATTACATTTCATGATTTTTTTGTTTAAATTTATAATCTTTATAAAAGCCATTATAATCTGGGCTTAAATAGACTGTTTCCAAGTCAACAGAAAATCTATATGCCAGTTGAAATAATTAACAATGGTATTTATTAACAGGATTTAGCATCTATCTTTATATGATTATGCATTTACATGGTATATATATATTCACGTAGGTAAATATAAATATTATTATTAAATTATCTGTTATATGTATATGTATTAGCGTGGTCCTTAATATGGACATTTTAGAACTTCCTTGGTCCCAAGGGCTCAAATGCTTCCAAATTGATTAAAAATTCTCTATAAGTTTTAGCTCTTAGTATTGACGCTCAGATAGTGCGCAATTCAATCTAAGTTTTGTATGGAAATAGCATGAAAAAAATTTCAAAAATTTTAGAAATGTCTTTTAGATATAATTTAGCATTTGAGTTTTATTCAAAATTCGACGCTTCACAAAACAAATTAAAAAAAACTGTTTTGTAGAGCGTCGAATTTTTAAGATGACAAGAATTGTCACTTTCAATTAATTTGTTGCTAAGCTATACCTAAAAAATTGTTTTTAATTTTCGAAAAAAAATTCCATGCTATTTCCATTCAAAGCATTGATTGAATTGCGCACTATCTAAAACTATAAACGTTAATATTAAGAGCTAAAATTTTCAAAGAATTTTTTTATCAATTTGGAAGCATTTGAGCTTTTGGGAGCAAAGAAATTCAAAAATGTTCATATTAAGGACCACCCTAATATATAATATATTCATATAATAATAATAATAATAAAATTCAATATTAAAACTTAATATATACAGATTCTTATTTCCATATCATATTCTCCTATTCTAATTTAAAACAATAATTATTATATTCATGTCTGTTTTGATTTCAAACCTGTAGGTACTGCTATTTTTAGTAGCCTAATATTTAATAATATTTGTCGATAGTTAGTATTCAATTAATAATAAATTTGCTAAAAATATCGATTTTCTTGGTAGTTCAGAATATTTCAATATAAATTAGAAGCCAAAATTAATTTATAGATTTATAGCTAAATGAGTGTTCGAAGACATCATCTTTTTACCTAAACAATGTTCAACAAAATATCTTTATTAATGAAAATTTTCTTATGCGGGAACAACGCACGTTTGCAATACAATAAATGTAATAAAATATAAATTAATAATGCAAATTTACTATGAACCATATAAATGCTTATGAATATTAAATTGAAAAAAGACGAAATTATTCTTTTATATTGAATCTAATATTTTATTAATCAATTAAATAAACTATTTTTGCCGTGACTCTTAATAATCATATTGGTATATGAATAATAAAAAATATTTTTTTGGCAATAATATTATAATGTAGCATACAATGTAAGCTAAATCAAATACTACTAAACGCATCAGCATTATTCATCCTATTTTTATATTGCCAACAAAAATAAATCCGAAATTCATTTGACAGAAATATGCAAATCATGTGTTATTCATTAATTCAAAGCTACACCAATAAATTCAAAATTTGAGTTTTTGTCAAATCATAACCACTTAATTTTTATTTTAGATCATCCTTGAAGTATATTTTTATACTTGTTTCTATGTGTTGTCAATAATCTTTTTTTTTTGAAGATGTTATATTTGACACATCATATTGTTATGTGGTGTATACATATGTATATAATTACATTCGTATATTTAGTAGGTATTTGAACGTATTAGTTGTTAATTTATAGAATTGGCAACCGCAAATATAAATATTTGGCGTATAAAAAGAATCGGCTAAAATATTTTTTCTAGAACAAAAATTAACCTTGCTATTTAAATGTATAGACCTTATTTATAAAACGAATTGTATTTGTAATATATCTCGCACTGTGGATATAATTCTAGCTTTTTACTAATACTCATATAGTTGCGTGCGTTGGACGTTTGTCAGATATAAAACAGGTATTCTAATTTATTGTATACAAGTATATTGATTCGTTTATTTTTTTAATCGTAATATTAAGAACGTATATTTAATTGATCATATAAATTCCTACTCATTTTATACTTGCATAGAAACATAGCTTATTGAGAACAAATCTTTGCAACTCATTTTTTTAAAAAAAAATTATTAATATTTTATTATATATTCTTCAGTGTTAAGTTATATTAAGTATATATCATTCAATTTGCCGAAATTTAAAAAAAAAAACATAATAAATAATCCAGTTTATTTTTGAGTTACAAGTTACGAGTTTATGTTGATTCATTCTCTTGTAGATGGACCAATTGTAATTTTCACCAATATAATGCACATTATAATAGATTATACTTATTACATTTTTTTATAAACTGAACAGTTATTCTATTTGCAGTAGTTTTTGAAAAAGTAAAAATTACAAAAACCTTTACATTTAGAAAAACTTAATAACATCTCCTTATGTTTAGAGTTGCAATATGACTCTTCTTCAGTTGATAAAATGCATAATTACATATATAAAATACATTTTTTTTAAAAAGAGATAAAATCGCAAACCATTTATAAGAAACAACTTTCATATGAATCATATCTTTAAAATAGAATTATATATTTATTCAAAAAAATTAAAATAAAATTGAAAGTATAAATAACGAATAACCAATTTATTTCATTCAGCACAGTTTTTGGTTATATTCAATTTCAATTTTAGTTCACATTTTCAAATTAATTACATAATTAACTTCCCATATATGATCGACATTTACAAGTGTTGCGCATAAAATCAAAACAATTTTTATTTCTAACCCTTGTCTAAAATTGTATTAAATTTTTATTACTAATAAATTTTTCCAGTAAGTTCAAAAATAGCCAATAATAAAATAAATTTAATAAGACACCCAAAAGCTATAAAACGTAATGAACACTTAACAAAATGTCATCCATATTCTTGCGCGAAGCTTTGTACGGTATTTATTTATGGCAAAGTATTTCGTGGAATTGTGCTAAAATAAAGTAAATGTAAATCGTCAATAAATATACGTTGATTGATAAGGGCTTTTAAATGACTTTAAATGTGATCTACATTATTCACATGTTTGTTTTGTGTTTTCAAATACAGTATTTTATGTTACGCTATTTTTTTAAAGAAAAATGGCGACTATTCGTCATAATCGCTTTCAATATTTTTTTTCTGTTATCGTACTTTTGAACAATACTTTAATATAAATTTGAATTTGAGTCCATATATGAAAATCATCGAAATAGGACTGTATAAAAATATATAAACCCTGTAATAATTGAAGCATTTGCGTTATTGCAAAACTACAGTTTCAAATTCGATAAAATCAAATAGAATATATTCTTGTAAATGACTTTTTGGTTCAACGATTTTTACAAGGTTTTTTTTCTTTGTAACATATTTTTTAATTACAATGGTTATTTTAACGTTGAGAAATTAATCATATGTTTCTGCCTTTTCAAATAAAATAAATAAATTCACAATATTCTGTGTTATCACCTAAAAATAATTTACACTTTTGTTTAAAGACAAAAATTTGTAAGCTTTAATAGTTTAACAAGCTTTTGAAAATTCTCAATTTATTTACCAATAATTACACACATTGCTATTTTGTGACACACACATATATATACATACATATATATATATATATATATATATATATATATATATATATATATTAAGTAGTGTCAAATTGTATAAACTAGGAAAGTCTGCCATTCCCAGAGAAATAGGATTTTCATATGCCTGTTACATTTTCAGGAATTCGATTTTCCTTTCTTTCAAATATATAACCTTGCTAAATTTCATAAAATTCTCATACAATAAGATATTAATTATAATATCTTAATATATAATAATAATTTTATAAAATAAGATATTATTGAAAGTTGATATATATTTTTTAAAAATATGCTTCATGGAAAATTTGTTTTCATTGAAAAGAAAAGCGCCACTGGATTTAAGCAATCAACTCTCCTGAGAAAAAAATGGAAATAACTTAATCATTATTTATAAGAATATTGTAAATTTTATATCGAAAAAACAACTGAGTTGTTTTTTCCAACAAGTCAAAGTAATATACAATGTACCTTTTCGGCGGACTATTGTAAATCCATTAAATTTACTGAATGTCCTATACTGGACAGTTGTAAATAAAAGAGTTAATAAAAAAAAAATGGAAAATTTCCCTAAAAACTCACTGTGGTTTCATTTCAAGAAACTATTTTTTAAATGTGACTCAATAGAAGCAATATTGTTAGTCGCCCCAAAGTCCAAAAAATTGCAGTTACGTAGAAACGTCATTTTTTTATATTATATTTGCTAATATATATTTTTAAATATAATATAAATATAAAATAAATATGTAGAGAAGATAATTATTATTGATCCTTGACACCGAAAATTTAAATAGTCAACTAATTCAATTGGCTATCGAATCAATTTATTATTGATATCTTCTGCACGTACATTTATTATCCTTACTTCAACAATCTATTTTTAAATTGCATTTTGTCTTTATATCGTTCTGTTGCTGAGGAACAGATCACAATGTCATAAATCAAATTAATAAACGATCTGTAACAAAAGGCTTTACGGTGGAGACGCCACGTACTTAACCGCTTAGTACATCAGGCCGGTCATAAATCTAATATTTTCTTTTTGCTGAGAAAATCATGCTCATCGTATACTTTATTAGCTGCTGAATATATAACAAACGTTATTTTTTTAATTTTTACACCAACTATGTATATGTAACAAAAAAATTATATAAATATTGGATGGAGGGCAGTTTGCGCGCACTACATTTGTATACAAATTATTTATTTTATTTCAAAGCTCATAGAGAAGCTCCAGAAGGACTTAAAAATACAAGTAGTAAAATACAATACAATTATTAAATAAATAAATTCACGGCTTAATCTTGAGTTAGTATGAATAACGTACGATGAGTGATAACTGCGCATTATTTACATTTTAATTTGAATTATAAAGCTGTAATAAATTACTCTGATAACAAAAATTATCAGTGTTACTTTGTTATCTGACAGTAGAGACGTATACAAAAACATTATAAATACGTTTCTTAATTGAATTGGCAATGAATTTATTTTGGCTAATTCTATTAGTAGAAGACTCTTAGTGGCTATAATTTTAAATCACTCTATTTGACACGTCACGTCTAACAATCCAAATGCATTCTTGTCAGTTAGACAATTTATTTAGTTTGTAAATAGAGATATTTGATCTTGATTCAAGTTGTTCTATAAAAGAGTTGTATAAAATAAATAAATAGAAAGGTAACAATTGAGTTAGGTAAAATAAATTACATCGGTAAGAAAATACTTGCTATAACAACTTATTTTTTTATCGGATTAGTCAAATGATATCTAATATCACGAATTGCTTTTTTGTTGATGATATATATTTAATGTTATACGTGTGATATAATATAATATAGTTTTATAGAGATGTCATATGATGAATGACTTCAGAGTACGTCGATCTTCTGGGTTCAAATATTTTGCTTCTGCCAATAGTTACCCGTGACAGTACTTCGTCTTGGCAAAATTCCATAAATAATATGTTCTGTCGGGACAAATTTTGACGAAAATTGTCAAAACAAGTATGTTCATCTAATAATAATCATAACAGCATGATTTTAGTTATTTCACGTTATGAGTGACATAATGTTTAACTGTCAGATTAAGCAATAATGTAACATATATTTAAAATTATCTTTAGAAATACGTGACTTGAAGATGACAGTAATATGACAATTATGTTAATTTTATGATTAATGAAATAAGTAATTATAAGGATTTAGCAAATTGAAACATATACATGAGATATTGATTTGTAACAAAGAGATTTTATAAACATGCTGTAATATAGAATGTTAAAAAATATTGAAGAAAAAAAATAATTACAAATGCTTTATTTCAAACAATATTTTTTAAGTTCTCGTTGTATTCACGGCATTAGTTCCCGAAGAAGTAGTTTGTTTTAGCGAAAAAATTCGATTTATTCATTTTAAGTTTTCTCGATGTTTCAAGTCATTCTGAATCTAATAGAACGAAATTTTGAAAAAGTTTGTATGGGCAAGTGTGTTTTTTTTACCAGACTAGGTCTTTTGTGTCGGTATGCGTGTATTTGAGCTGATGTTTAACGTTTTGTTGATATTTTCTCAGAAACGGCTGCGCCGATTTTTATACTTTAAATTTAGAAGGAGTGTTATTAGCATTGTGAATTTGAAATTATAAGAAACTGGATTAAGTTAATTTGCAAAAGCAGTCGAAAATACAGATAATAAATATAATGATATAGATAATAAAATAAAGTAATATATTTCCGAGTGAACATAGTCTCTTTAACCATTGTTGCAAAATAAATGAAGCATAAAATACTTATTTTGAATATGTTAAAATTTAATTATAACTGTAATGGACGCATATTGAGTGGTCTTCTAAAAGTAGCCATTTGTAAAGACTAACAAAACATGATAATATATGTTCATAATATAGGCAGATCGAAATTGTTTCCAAGTAAAAATAGCTATTTCAGGCATTGCTGCGAACTTAATTAAAAATACTAACTTAAATAATGTAAATAAAATATCACAACCATTAGTTTGCTATTTAATCTAACATTAGGAAAAAACTTCATATTAAAAATATTTTATACAAATAAACTAGGCTAATATTAAAAACTGAAAATGCAAATTTTTGTACATCTATGTTTTAGAGGTTTCTGAACATTTTGACATACCTTAGAAATAATAGATATATTTGTATGTGTATGTGTGTTCAGATATAAATTATTGTCGGCGATTTCGGGAACACGGTTCAACCGATTTGTAACATTCGATTCCCATTGATAAGAAGACGTGCTGATTAGTTTTTGAACAGGGCAGGTCCAACCGTTTCGAAGATTCGGAGAAAAAAGTGCCAAAAATAGTAATTAGATCTTCAAGAGAACTAAGCGTTTCATTTCAATATTTCAAAACAAATTTCACTTGTATTGATAATTCAAAATAAAGTACTGATTGAATTTTTGAGAAGGCAGGTCAAGCATTTTGGAATATCCAATGAAAAAGTAAAATGCAATTTGATGGATAAAAATGATCATTTGACATATGCACATAAAATTAGCAGATAATTTATAGATATTTTAATAACAAGTCTTTCATTTATATTTCGATGGGTTTTGTAACAATTTTATAGGTTAGTCTGTGGCGCAGCGCTTACGCGCTTCGATATTTCGTCTCTACGTAGCTAAAGCAGCGCGATTGCTTTGAAAAAGGTCCAAAATTTCTAAAATATAAAAAACAACGTTATTTTAAAAAAATATCAACGTTTTAAAAAAGCATAGAATCTGCTTTATAAAATATAATTTTTGGTAGGGAATGTTTCAGCAATTTGCCTTAAGGCACAATACCATACACCACAAGTTTATATAGAAATGAAAAAAATTCTTAGTGAACATTGTTAAATCCAGCAAAACCAAATTTTACTACAACAAAAATATTGACGAGGTACAACAAGTTACTCTCGCATGCGAAACGAATAAATCGTTTAACCTTAAGGTCATTCCTAAGGAAAGTTCAATCGGTGTTAGCACAGCACAACCTTCTATTGACCTCCGTCGTATTCTTGAAGGCCGCGACCGGAAAAGGTTCTGAAATGCGCCTTGCACGCGAGGCGTTACCCTAACCGATTTTATCAACGAACTACGACGCGTTATGTATATGAAATGAGCCAGTCGTGTGTATGTGTCGCTGATACTCTAGAATCTTGATAATTACCTTAGTAACCACTATTAGAAAATACAAAACATTAGTAGGTCGGCTTCGCGTGGACAAAAGATCTTAACGCGCAGTTACACTTATTAGGAACTTGTACGCAGTAATCGCAACGACGCGGAAATGGAGCATAATCAGATGTGAGAATACAGCTAATGGAGTCGGTTATTATTTGCATAATGATTTGAAAGAAAACCAAATAATATTTTCATCAATCTGTAGTTTTTATCCACCATCTACACAAACTGCCTCATTTACTGAATGTCCTTCTGTGTAAAGAGATGTATTTCTTTTAATCTAACAGCAATCAGAACGTAAGAGTCGACATTAGATGTTATGATGATTTTTTTTAACTACGACGTTTTTGAAGTTTTAATGGCTGGTAGAAAGGTCCACCATTGATATCTCTAAAATTACGATTTTTTTCATTATCTCTTTTATTTACAACTGTCCAGTAAAGGACTTTCAATACAATTACAATAGTCGGCCGAAAAGGGAAATTGTATACTACAAGGGCATGTTTGAAAAAACAACTCAGTAGTTGTTTTTCTATTCGATATAAAATTTACAATATTTTATTGATAATTATATAATTTTAACTATTTACTTATTAAATAATTTCTTATAAATAATGATTAAGTTATTTCCATTTTTTATCAGGAGAGTTGATAGCTTAAATCCAGTCGAATTTTTTAACAACAATACTTGAAAGTAGAGAGAAAAAGATATGTAATCAGCTATCACTTTGATTCTTATTACGTTGTTATCGGAAAATAAACGGCAATGTTTGAAAATCCATATCAAAAGTATTTTCTTTCGTAGTTTTGGTTGTCAGCACTGTTGTTTGTTAACGAAACCTTAATACAATTTTTATAGGCGGCGCTTAATTGTTTTACAAAGTGCATTGTTAATTTTAAGTTAGATTCAACGGTTTTTTATATGACCCTTATAAAAGCTTACACCTGGGTTGGGTAAAATAAATCAACTTGAACCTTTACCTTGGTAAAGGTGGAAACAATAAAAAATATAATAGTAAATTAAAAAGTAAATTAATACAGTAAAATCACTATTACATGAGATAAGTTAACTCTGCTAATGAGTATTTCTGACAAAATACCAGATCAAAGTTATATACAGTGTAATCTCTGTAAAAAAATTATCAATGAAATGTATATTTTGCATTGGTTAAATAATGTAGCTATAATTTTGTAAAATTCCTCTAAATTTGAAAGAAAACATTGGACCTGCTTACATAATTCCATTTACATTTTTGTTGTTTTGAGTTAGATCTCAACTTCGGCTAGCTTGATGTTAAGTGGAAGAGACATCGGATTTCACTTGAAAATATAGATGGCATTATGTTTTCAAGTAAAAATAGCTCTTAACTCGCATTGCTGCAGCAATAAAAAAAATATCAGTTTACAGTAAAAAATATTAATCACATAGAGGTGGGATAATTGTTTGAGTTTTCGTCTATAAAGCTTCGTAATAGCTTATATCACTTTTAAGTTTTGATTGCTGTTCAAATAATATATAAATAAATGCTCCACGCATTTTTACAATAGTAATAAACAAAATAATATATTTGCAAAATAATACTATAAACAGACGAGATTGGAAACCATGTCACAAAAATTATATGATTTGCGATGACATCTTCCGAATGTGTTTTGAATATATAAATTTGGAATCGAGTCAGGATATATGGAAAAATATTATAGGAAATTTTCAAATGTTTTATAATACGGATGGAGCGGTTTACTTGACGTCGTTGCTGATGCTTCGATAGTGGACTGTAATTTTTATTAATCGGCGAAAAGTAAACTCCCCACGATGATTGTGTTAGAAAATGGAACTTCTCTTATTGTATTCACTTTAAATTTATTTATGCTATTTTACAAAACACCTCCTTATTCTTTGCCTGCTTATACTAGACTGACTATTTATTTGAATTTCAGGCCCGACGGAGTACATTTTACAATCTTATTTTATAACCTAATTACATGAGCCGTCGAACCTGGGCAAGATCGTTCCCTATTTATGGGATTAACAAAATTTTCCTGACCGTTGTATGTAATAATATTTTACAATTTTACGGCGACGTTTACACCAGATGTTTTAGTTTAAAAAATCATCCAATGGAAATAAGTTAGGAAAATGATCCGGACTCACGTTTCTTCAAAAAATTATATGTCTTGTTATCTTCCAAATGAGTATTTAATATAAACAAATGCGAAATTATCTGGAATGCATTCAGGATATATTGAGAATTATAATTAAAAATGTTATAATACATATTAAGTAGTCTAGAAAATTTTAATACCTAATGAATAGATATTATTTACTAAAATTATATGCTATAAAAGATTTCGGAATTTATGAAATCAGTTTATGCTTGTACATATTTTTCGAGAAACAAATAAATTTTTCCATAATATCACTGAATGCAAAAAAGCACATATTTATAGTCCATAACTTCGTTTTTCAAGTGAATTTATGAAATGTATTAAAATGTTATTTCGACAGGAATATATAATTCTTTACATGAATAATCCACATATAAATCAACATTTCTATTTTTTCTTCAGTTTCCACCCATCTCTCTTTTGATTATTTTATATGCACAGGTAGTTTTCCACAGCAATTTATTTATTGCATCTTTCTACAAGTAGGTAATAATTGTTTTATGTTTACATATCGATTCCGTTGTTATTAGTGCACGGCATTTATTCTTTTATAAATAGAACCTTATAATATAAAAGTGCTTTGGATAGGTAACAGAACCTACCTGGATAGTTTCGTATATTAATTTCTAATTAGTAGTTTTAAAAATGTTTATTGAAATATTTGTATTCAAATCATTCAATAAGTTTCTTTTTAGTACTCGATTGATATTTTTTTATTAATAAGATTTTGTTTTTTTTCTCAGTTTTTAATATCTTTAGAAATCGAGTTAATATTTCAACGTAGTGCTATTCAGGTGTTAATTGCATGAAATTCTTTCATTTCATATCAAAAACTAAAATTATTTCTATGCTTACAAGCGTGTCGTTTAATAATAAATCTGTCAGATTTAACGAATGCCATCAACAATACTGTTTATCAAAATTCTTTTTAGTTTTTTAGCTGATTATTCTGTCGAGACATGAAACGAAGGAATTAGTTGTTCTCGTGCAAAACGCTATTACAACGGTCTCCAAGATTTCATATTTTAACGAGGGAATATAATTCATGTTTATGATCTGCTTCTTTATACAAATAGCCAAGGAATTTATATATATATATATATATATATATATATATATATATATACTTATTTTACTGCGCAGTTCTGAGATTCTTCGACATTTTTATTATATAAATTTCAACATGTTTCCTAGGAATATTAGATTTTGTTTATTTTTGAAATGCAATTCATTTTGCCATTTGACAAAATGAGAAATTATTTGCGGTTTAAAATCAATTTCATGTATCTGTAGTTGAATTTTGAATGGCAAATTGATATCTGACTATTACATGTTTCAATAATATGAAATGACCACTAACTGAAATATGTATGTTGCAATTTTCGATTTGATTTCAATAATCATAAAATATTATATTAGTAATTTGTACTTCAATTAAAATGCGTGTACAATTATATTATTACAATAATTTAGTGCGGTCGTATAACAGATAAGCGATAAGTTAATAGAGAAAATTTAAATTATTTGGTTATTTATATGTAAATTATTTATATCAGTTGCATATATGCAGCTAATTATATATGCTATATTTTTTTATTTCATACAAAGTTTGAATAAGAAAGTTTTCGAATAAAAGCTTGGGCTGATCACTTTGGAATAATTTTTATGTTAAGGCCATTATTAAATCGTCGAAATTTTAAATTTTAATACTCAAATTTTAATACCCTGCACTTACCTCACCACCGATATTTAAATTTATGTATAATTCATAAAACATATTGGCATTTTTAATACCTTAGATTCTTATAAAATAAATGTTGTGCTCCCAATTTTTTTTCAAATTTGAATTCGTATATATTTAACTGATATTATAATTTAATAATCAGACTATAAATTAGAATGCAATCTTTGCACAACTGTAAATTAAAATAATTATTTTCTTGTTCATTTTTTATATCAGTACAAAATTTTTAGTTTATTTTCGGAAATAATATAGTATTTCGTTCATCTGTATGTCCTTGTAGTTGCCCAGACAATTTGGAACCCACGACCTTCTATGCTCTAGATATTTCTGATTTTTCAAACGTTTTTCTAAATATAATTACAATGATTTTAATTTGTTTTATAATTACATGTTCAAACATTTTATTCAATCTTTCTTATGAAGAACTTTTCTAAAATTTCTCATGAAATATATAATTAAAATGCACTCAAATGCAGTTAACTGCTATATTGTATAGAATTTAATTAGTTGAATTCTGTAAAAATAAACACAAAGTTAGATTTGAACATGTATGATTCGAACATGTATGATTCTTAGTTAACTATATACTAAATAAGTATCATGGGCATTTATTTTAAACGAGATGTTATACTTTTGCTTAAAAAATAATTTGATTTATATTTGAAAAATAATTTTTGCAGGCTGTAGGTGCAGTTTATGTAACTATGTGATTTAAATCTACTTTGAAACTTTGTGATTTTAACTCTAGTAAAATTAATAAAATCTCATGGTTTACAAGTTTTTTTTTAACTTTGCGTGCGGTAAGCTTTACTAATAGGCCAAAAATAAAAAAAAATCCATATCTTTACTTTTTAGAGGTTTCTGAACATTTTGGCATACATCAGAAAAAATGTGTGTGGATACAATTTTTCGTCGACATTTTCGGGAGTATCGCTCAACCGATTCGAATGATTTAAATCGCAATCGATTTCTACTGATTAGTAGTTTTAGTGCTGATTAGTTTTTGGGAAAGGTCGGTTCAGCCGTTTCGAAGATACGGAGCTAAATGCTCAAAAATGGCAGTTTTGAGAGAAATAAGCATCCGATTTCAACGATTCAAAAAACTTTATGTTTGTGTTGACAAAACTATTGCTTCTGAAAAATAAATTCCCAAAAAAATTTTTGTGTATCGAAAATAATTTGGATTTTAATTTTATAACTTCTAAACGTTCACTTATGTTCTTCAAATAAATAATTTTAATTTTACAAATCAGTTTTTATATTTTTTATAAATATTTGACAATGTTACAGTATTTATAATAATCCATTTGAAAACATTTAATGTTCGTCAAATATTTCGCTACTTTACGGCAAGTTCCGGCAATTTGCCTTAAGTCACGATGCCATACACCACTAATTTTTAAAATTTTAGTCGTTCCTTACAATGATTTCATTTACAAAGAGTTCTTGTTAAGTTTAGTGATTTATATGTTGTTTATTCAAAAATTCAAGAAACCTTCCGCAAAGTAAATATAGTGTTATATATATATATATATATATATATATATATATATATATATATATATATATATATATATATATATTTATACGTTTTGTTTAATATTGTATAATGAGATTAATTTACATTTAAATAGCTAGTAGTATTTTTACGGTCTATTAATTGGCAGTTTTCATTATCATTAAATTTTTCGAATATATTAATGTTTACCCATTAATTTTCTTTAAGTTTTTTGATATATTGAGAACAAATATATAACTTTTTTACATATATGATATATTAAAACAGTTCTATAAATCTAATCACAAAACCTTCTAAAACTTTACATTCAGCTTGAGTAAATATGCAATATACAATATTACACTATTCATGAATAAATATGAAGGCGTAGCGTTTCGAGATACATATATTATATGACCGGGTTTTGAATAAATTTGAAACCATATGTTTTCTTTTTCTTCGATATTGTTTACATCTGTATGTGGTTATGTCTAGCCGCAATATTTGTTTTTGTAGATTTGCACACGTATCTGGCAGGCAGTATGAATATCGAAAACTATTATTTGCATTGAGTTTTGCCCATGAATCTTCATACAGAACGCTTTTAAACTCTTCTATGATGTCATGATAATAGACATTTTGAAAGCTATTCAATCTACATAAGTATGGTGTATGAATTTGTATTCTTGAAGCGTTTACAGACCTATATAATGCTATCATATTTTGAAAGAAGTTTAACTATATTGGTCAAAGTAATATTTAAGTAGATATTTACAAGATTTGATAGACAAAAGTACTGTTTAGACTAAAGTTATAGTTTATAAAGTGAAAGATACTATCGAGACTAAAGTTATGGTTTTTATGACAAAATTTTTAAACGTAAGGTGTCCTACCTGATGCCTTGAGAACGTGCATTTTAAATATTTTTGTTTCCGCTTTCAGAATTCTGCGTAGAAATTTTTGTTGACAAAATGTTTATATATTTTTTTTAAGTTATTAAAAAAAGGTTTTTTCTCGAAATTTAACAACTGATTTTAAGATTTGTATAATTTTTAGTATAATGTTTCACAATCAAGAGGTGCTTTTTTACTTTATTTTTATTGGCTTCTAAATTACAACTAGCCACTTACAGTCTAATATAAATCATCACTACTCTAAATAATATAAAATGTAATACTTATAAACTTTTCTACACATATAAAATTAATTAAATACTTATCTATTTCTGTTGTATTAGATTATAATGTCACTAAATTAAATGGTTTCCTAATATTTTTGTTTCTATAGATCTCATTAATTGAATTCACTCGTTGATTATAGTATGTGTGAGTTATGTTTTATTTAATATTTTTCAAATATAAATCGATCCATTTAGGTTATGTGTTTTTATAATAGAATTATAAGATAAATAAAGAATTCTTTAGAATTTGTCATTGAAGATGATTTGAAATATTCAGGATTATTATGATTATTTATTATTGCGCTTATTGTATTATGACAACTTTATTAGCAAATTATATTGGCACTGCTATAGGGATGTTAAATTGACGAAAAAAAATCTAAAGATTTATAAAAAATGGTTCAAAATCTGAGGAAAAAAATTACACTTAATGTTTTTTGGTACGGAACAAACACTCCATCAGGCAAAAAGTGTAGATAAAGGTTTTTAAAAGATACGTTTGTAAATTTTCAATCCAATTGAATGATTGTTACAAGTAAATTCTAAAAATGCTAATATGCGGTGCATTGTTATAAACACATGATTCAAATTTCTATAAAATAAAACTGAATTATGATGATGAAATTCAGTCTACTAGAAGTATACTTTACTATTTCAGAGATTTCTCACAAGAGCCAACTCTAAAAATCCAAAAATCATATTTATGATTTTATAAAAATCTTTGAAAAATATGTTTGTTTTCATACAAAATCGGCCCCACGCCGGCATTTAAACTATACCAATCTAATATCTAATATATCAATTTTCAACACCATAACTAATCATTTGGAGTTATCATTGAAAATAAGTACAATTATCCCCTTTTTCGTTTCAGAAATATAAAATATCAACAAACAAATAACGTGGTCCTAGTTAGACCATTTCGAACTATATTATTATTTTCAAGTATTGCTAAATAATTCCAAGTTAAATTATATTTCATTTTCCATTTTCTACCAGTCATTCGAAAGCTAACACATTTTTTTCCTTTCATCTAAACCTTTATTTAAATTTAAATCGCACGTGAGCTAGTTACATATAGAGCTACAAATCAAAGAATCATATTTAATTTAATCTATCGGCTAATAACTTTGCTTAATTTAAAATGCAAAATTAATAAGTAATTATATCAGATAATCAATTTCAAACAAAAAATATTTTTATTGGGTTATACACAGATAATTTCTGAACATCCTGATGATGTTGATGATGATGATATCTTGTTGAGCAAATCATTGAAAAACTTTTCTTTTAATTGCAATATTTATTACAAATATTAAATAATTTAACATCTAATAATAATAATGAACAATAACATAAATTTAAATAAAAAAAATTGAAATACATAGTAACATTTTAAACTTTTTTATCAGATCGCATTGCTTGTATATATTTTAATTTAAATATGTTGAGTTTTGTATTCAAGTTTTAGTTCCATTATTACCATATACGTAGCTGGTATGTTGATTTAAAATTCAAAACCAGTGGTGTATGGCATCGTGTCTTAAGGCAAATTGCTGGAACTTCCCATACCGTGACGAAATGTTCGAGGAATATTAAATGTTTTCAAATTGATTATTATAAATACTGTAACATTGTTTAATTTTTATAAGAATTGTATAAACTGAATTGCAAAGTTAAAATTATTTATTTGAAGTATATGAGTGAGCTTTAGAACTTTAGACAAAATTAAAGTTAAAATCTGAATTATTTTCGATATATAAGTAATAAATAAAAATTAAAATAATTTTTTTTTGAAAAGCAATTGTTTTGCCAATGCATGCAGGAAGTTTTTTGAATCATTCAAATCGAATGCTTAGTTCTCTCAAAAACTATCATATTTTGTACATTTAGCTCTGTATCTTCAATTCTAAGTGGTGGTTGGCATGTAACATTTAGTGAACTATTCAGCTCGCACATCTGTCTTTCGCATTTAAGCAACGTGACAGGTAATTAATGGAATTCTGTCCCATCTAGAACGGAAAATCTACTTCTCCCAATCCTCTAATTGTCTCGATATTCTGACTTTTTTTCTTTGTTCCGAGCTAATATGTATCAGTAGCATCAGCAGAAACCTTTCTAACCATTTTTCTTCCATGTGAAACACCACGGAACCCATGGGAATGTAAACAAAACTTATACTTATTGTTAAAATCTCTATAAAATATCTGATAATTTGATGTGCATATGCTAATGATTATTTTTGACCGCCAAATGGCTCATTTTTGTACTTTTTCCTCCATATCTCCAAAGTCGTTGGACCTGCCTTTCCAAAATTTTGAACAGTTCTTCATTTAGTCAATACAAATAAAATGTTTTTTGAATTATTCAAATGGGTTGATTCGTGTTCCCGAAATCGTCGACGAAAATTTGTATCCGCACATACATACACATACACACACACATACATCCATTTTTTCTAAGGTATGCCAAAATGTTCAGAAACCTTTGAAACGTAAAGATACATAAAAATTTTCATTTTCGATTTTTTTGCGATTACTATAACTTGCCCTACGGGAAGTCAAATATCTGATATTCGACAGCCAAATGACATTTTTTTCTGGATTTCCGAAACCGCTAGGCCTGCTTTTGCAAAAACTGAATCAATTTTTCAAAATCTTAATGACTATTTTCTGCAGTATTCACTCCGTATCTCCGAAACGACTGAATCAACTTTTGCCGAAAACTAATCAGCACGTTTTTTTATCAATAGGAAACGACTGCTGTTAGAATAATTTGAATCGGACAAGCAGTGCTTCTTAAAACCTGGTCGAAACATTGTATTCATACATACATACATCCTGCACACACCCATACACGAACACACACACATCAATTTTTTCCCAACATAAGCCGAAATGTTCAGAAACCTCTGAAACGTAAAGATATGCATATTTTGTACATTTAGCTCTGTATCTTCAATTCTTAGTGGTGGTTGGCATGTAACATTTAGTGAACTATTCAGCTCGTACATCTGTCTTTCGCAATTAAGCAACGTGACAGGTAATTAATGGAATTCTGTCCCATCTAGAACGGAAAATCTACCTCTCCTCTAATTGTCTCAATATTCTGACTTTTTTTCTTTGTTCCGAGCTAATATGTATCAGTAGCATCAGCAGAAACCTTTCGAACCATTTTTCTTCCATGTGAAACACCAAGGAAACGGATATTGGAACCAATTTAAAACGCTTCTAAAGCAAATCTTAACGTACTTTTAGTTTTTATTACAGTATAAAACATCCGTCTTCTGTTTTTTGTTTTGTTAAACATCAATCAATCGTTGCTGGAATTAGGTGCACGTGTAACACCACCGTACTGCGCAAGGTAACTTATCAATCCGCCTGTCTTGGAGAAGCTACGGAACTACGTAGTAAATACGTAGTATGTCGTAGCCACTTATATAAATGACTGAGAGCTGTGAGAGTTTGCTTAAACAGTAAAATTATATATATATATATATATATATTTAGTTATACCAGAGAATATTGTTATAACTAATATATATTTTTTTTTGTATAGCGAAGGAAATGCCTTTATACATCCCAACCTGGTCTTTTGTCTCGGTACACCTGGTCTTTTGTCTTTATGTAAAAATCAATGTATGTATTTAAGTCAAATGAAGCGAATTTTGAAATTAAAAAACAAAATGGTTTATTGTCTGGGTACACCGAGTAAAACTCCGCTTTGCTCTTACCTCTGGTTCCGACAAAAGCCTCCGTTAGAATTTCGTAGGGAGAGGATCTAGAATGTTATCATTCTTACCTTGATTTTATACTTATCTTTTAAATGAGCGTAGTCTCATTCGCCCTTTTTATTTTCATAGAAGAGTATGGCAATGTTGATATTGTGTATTTTCAATATTGCAACAGATTCGCTAATGGTTCAGTGAATTACCAAAAACCAGTCATTGAGTGAATTACCAAAAACCAGTCATTGTTGGTAGTAAGTTTGGGATTATATTAATACATGGTAGCTATCAGTACTGTAGCTATACTTTATTTTTGTATATTATATTACTAATATTTATCTCGTAATTATATACTTATATAGAAACCATATTTACCAATGCAAACCCAAATATTTTTCTGTTTTTATTCATTTGATTGCACAAATATATATGTATACATAATGTTAACGTAAATTGTCAGGCATAAGGAAAGAATATGACAAATAGTTACATATAAAGTTGCATTTTGTTGTGTAGTGACATATAAAGAGAGTGTAATTAGAGACAATAAACAAGTAATTAGAGATGAGGTGTGTTAATAGAGACGAACAAATCTACGTATGCATATACATTTGTGCCATCAAATGAATAAAAATATAAAAAATACTTGGGTTTGCATCAAATATATAATTGAGAAATAAATATTATACTACGTATGTATTATATACGTAGTATATGTGTATTTAAAAACTCAAATTTTTAAATCTCTAATTATCCTCAAATGTTATATTTAAACAACAGTCATTCAATGAGGTTTGAAAGTATTTGAACGTTATATTTGAACTATATAAATAAATTCCAAATCATTTGAAAATTTTAGAGAGAAAAAATAGTGTATCACTTTCAAATTTTCTCATTAAACATTTTTTTTATTTACATTTGTGAATTACAATCTGTCGTTCTTATACAACATACAATAATTTTGATTATTTATTAAATAAAGGAAAAAAAGTTGTAAGGTCACCCATTGGTAATCGATTCGATGTTATATAATCTCATTAAACATGTACAAAATTAATACAAAATTTATAACCATCAAATTATAATGATTTTTTCTTCTAAATATATATCATCTAGCATGATCTGAAAACAGAAATACATTTTTTTATATATTTCATACTATAACAATATGAGTTGAAACAACGTTGATTACTTTTATCTACTTTTCAATATTTATGTCCTATTAGTATTTTAAATTTATCTAAATATTGATACGTTTATCTATTCCGATTCTGATAATTTTATATTCGAAGATTCGTTACTTATATATAAATACACTTTAGCATTATTAATTTCAAATGCAAAATAAATGGTTTTAAACTATTAAAAGCAATTTAAAAGATATAATTTTTACACGAATCTTAAATTTTCGGTTCATACTAAAGTTTTCTTAGTTATTCTGTTTTTCAACAAAACAGCTAAGCAAAAAATTATCATTGGATATTCTGATTTATTATAAGGAATTTGATAATATGAATATAAAATAGATGTAAAAAGCGGGAGATCTTATAAAAAAATCTAAATTTGTAGTCAATAAGTTTTTCATCAAATTTAAAACTTATAGTTTTTTTACACTGTCAACACGAGCAAAATCTTTTTCCAGTCATTTAAATCGGATGCTTCGTTTTCTCAAAAACCATCATTTTTTGTACATTTAGCTGCGTATATCCGAATCGGCCGGACCTGTCATTGCCAAAAACTAATCATCTCTTTTCCCTATCATTACGAATATTTTGTAAATCATTTGAATCAGATGGTCAGTATTCTCAAAATCTTAATTTCTAAAAAAAAATTTTAAATATTTAAAAAAATTGAATATTAAAAAGAATGTCTATGTGAAAATTTAGAAATTTTTAGAAAACGTTTTTTTACGGAGAAGATTTTAGAAAACTTTTTTTAGAAAACGGAGAAGTTTATGTTTTCATCAAAAAATCTGACTTGTGTGAGTGTGTGAACAGATTTTTTGCCGGTAGATACTATAGTCTTGTAGATCATACTAAAATATTATGGCCCTACAAGTCCTTTAATTTTAAAAATTCTTCAAAGTTTGCAAAAATTAGTATCGTTTTTTTCGCATTTGTCAAAATTAGACCTTTCATCGAAATTTATAAGCCATTTGATGTATCTCAATGAGGACTATTGTTTGTCAGTTTTGTGCAACGATCTGCCAAGCCGTTTTTTTGTAATTTGCGGAAAAGTGTTAAGTTTAAGTGTCCACATTTAAGCTCATACTACCGAATCGATTTCAAAAAATCAAAAACTGTTCGAAAGATATTAGTTGGGAATGACACTGATTAGTTTTAGGTGAAAATCTACCGAGCCGTTTTCTTGTAATTAACTGTTGAACAAAAAACTTAAGCCGATTTTTATGGAACTTCTTTTGACACATATAACTTGCCTCAAGGCAAAATACCAGTACCAACGAGTTTTTTTTAAATATTCAAAACTTTGAATTTTTTTTAAAGTTCTCCATACTTATTCATACCGTTTGATTCAAATCATAAAATATCTGATTTTTGACAGCCAAATTGCATCTTGTTCTGGATTTTCGAAATCTGCTTTTGCAAAAACTTTATCAAGTCTTCACAAACTTAATAACTATATCCTGCACTCTTCGCTCCGTATCTCCAAAACGGCTGGATCAATTGCCAGGACTAATCAGCACGTCTCCTTATCAATAGGAATCGAATGCTTCTTGGGTAATTCGAATCGGTTAAGTGGTTCTCCCGAAAACGTCAACGAAAAATTGTAACCATACATACATACATACTACATACACTCATACACAAATACACACACATGTCCATTTTTTTCTAAAATATGCCAAAATGTTCAGAAACTTCTGAAACGTAAAGATATGCAAAAATTTTCAATGTCAATTTTTGGACGATTACAATAACTTACCCTACGCCAAGTTATATTACTATTTTCTGAAGATTGAATATTTCGAATTATCTCCTATAGATTTATCCCTAGCTCTATTCCTAAAATAATCCCAAATATCTACTATTGGGTTGAGAAAAATATTTCCCGATCCGTGCACTTCTGAAATTGCTACTACAGCGAACCGAGTGAAATTCCTTCGGTACATTCCTGGTACACGGGTGCGCTGGCGCGGCTGGCAACGGCTTCGGACCCGAATAATCCGAATGCCTCTCTTCAGGCCAGGGACCATCTACTTCTACTAGCTACAGCAATAGCAATAATTCGTATTAACCAATGCCAGAAAAAAATATAGTTGTCGTTTCTGAAAAACAAAGCCATTGCCAAATGGATCATGCCTCAACGCACAAGGACATCGAATAGGAGCAATAAAATCGAAATGCATTTTTGCATCTTCAGAAATAGATCTTAGGCAATTTATAGCGATGACTACAATTATTTATAAATATATCATGCTTTAGACTACTGTGGGCAAACCTAGCAGAACAATAATAAAAATAATTTGTTAATCAACTTAATAGAGAAACATAATTTCACCTTCTAATTTACCTCATTTTCTGAAAAATGTTGAAACTAATGTTGAAGTTTTCATATATTGCGATTTTCTTCAACATACAGTCGAGGCTGCTACTTATATTCGATTATTTGTTGAAAACAATCAAAAACTAGATGAAAATTGCCTTAAGGCAAGTTGCAAAAGCTTTCCGATAGATGTAATAATTAACCTAATCAGTCGAAATTAGAATTTAGATATTTAGAAAAAAATTTCAATTGTTTATTTCAAAAATAATGTTTTCGCTCATAATTAAGTCAAAACATTGCGATTTCCAATTGATATCTGTCAAACACATTTATAATATCTGTAATTATATTAATTATATTAGTTATATTAATTACAGAGGACAGACACGTTTTTGTTTGTATGTCTTAAAATTGTAGCCTATTATTATGAATTTCAATTAGTTTATATAATTCGATTAGTTTATAATTTTCGTATGACAGTTTAGTGTATGATATGAACTTTATCGCAACGTTAACTTTAATGAAAATTTTTATTTAAAACGTCGCAACCCTTCGTTCTTAAAAAAAATTAATGAATTATTTTTAGAAAGATTAAGCATCTGCTACAAGAAAATACTGATGGAATTACATATATCATGTACATAGTTTTAGATAGGTACAATTTAATGATTTAAATGATTAGCAACATTTTTAACAAAACTAGAGAAGTTTTGTAGACTGTTCATTTACTTTCTTGCAAATTTCAAAGCCATTTCTAATTGACCATTTCTTGTTTCATGAAAATCGGCAAAAGATCGATCGATCTTTACCTAAAACTAATCAGTATCAATCCCAAACAATATCTTTGCAAAAGTTTTTGATTTTTTAAATTCGATTCAGGATTGTGAGCTAAAACGTGAACGAAAAGTTTTACAATTTCATGCAAATTACAAAGAAACGGCTCGACCGATCGTTGCATAAAACTAATCCTCATTGAAATACAACGAATGGTTTTTAAATTTTTGAATTCGTAAAAAAATCTGTTAAATCTGGTAAAAAAATCTCTTCACATACATGCATACGCGGCTTGTAACACGCCGCAAATTTTGCAAATTTGGTGTCATTTGATTCAGAATGACTTGAAACGTCGAGAAAACATAAAAATAGCAAATCGGATTTTTTATCGAATTATAAATTTCTCCTTCGGGAAGTTAATTACTAAAAAGAATCGGTTAATTTTTGATTAGTTGATGACTGACCACCTAATTGATGCTCTACATTTTCTCTTCGACATTAATTTGCTAAACGCATTAATATGTTTTTTCTTTATAGACAAATTAATATTTACATACAAATATACATTAAATTAACTTCATATATAGCTTTTACTATATATTAAACACAGTAAAACACAAATACAAAATCTATGTCGTATTTTAAAAATTTATTTATTAATTAAAATATCTCAAACTAAATTTGTAATTGCTAGTATTAAATTGTTCATCAAATTTTTATTCATTGAACTTTATCAAAATATTATAAAACTATTCTGTAGAAAAAATTAGATTTGTAAAAATATATTTTAAAATCAGTTTGCAAAATTAAGCTTCATAAGATTAAGCAAGCAGACAACCGACTTAATAATTATAAATTAGTATTTAAATATTAAAATGAGTAATAAATACTGATTGAAATATGTAGCTTTGACTGTAAATATTGATGAAATACGCATTTTGCCAAGTGTCTTATTAATGTTTGGCCTACTAAGTATTGATTCTCTGTGATGTGTGTTTGAAAACCGATAAAATAATTTTTTTTTTAATTTTTAATTGACCGACAAATAATATCTATTTAATTCAAATTTTATAAACTTTAAAAATTATCGGCCGATATAATTTTTTATTAAATGATGTTAAAATGTTATGTTTAGAATGAAAAAAAAAAACGATGCAGTAACTATTTCCCTCACAAGATTTTATTTGCTTGTCTAGAAAGTTCAATAGTATCATTAATATTAATTCTGGCAATATAATCAACAAATCAAAACTGAAATTAAATCGATGATTCATAAAATTGGTAAAATCTTATAGACTATTGTACATAGAGATTTTATTTTGAATACAGATATAAAGAAAAATATATTGGATTAATAATTGATAACTATTTAATTCATTTTGATGCTGCAATATCAAGTTTTTTGCATATCAACAACCTACGTAAAACGCGGAATGCTGCTCGGGTATTTCTTGCGTTTATTCTATTTTTCTCTAGTTAAATTATTTTTAATTATATTAATCATTTCATGCATTAGTACGTGAAAGTATTTTAAGATTTATTATGCTCTAATGCTATTTTAAATTTAATAGAATTTGCCTGATCATTTCCAGCTCAAAAAGGCATTGAAGTTTGGTATTATTTATTGACTTTGTAGATCTTTTCGTGCAAAATCAATGCATGTATAAGTCCAATAAAGCAAATTTTCAAATTAAAAAAAAATCGGTGCAAAAACTTTAAGGCGAGATATAGATTGCAAAACAATTGTTTATCGATTTTAATTAAATTCATTTACCTTTTTATGTAATATAGTTAAATATAAATTTATGAAAAAATGGTAGGAGTAAGAAAATGCCATGTGGCATCTACTTTTCATCTATGATATATTCATTTCTTTTAACTCTGTCATATAATCCAATGGAATAATACGCTCTCGAACTAAAATTTCTTAAAGGTGTAAATAATCTTCCTCGCGACAGATGTGTTATTATATATAGTCGGATTTATTTTTATATTTTGCGCTATGGCGACGTTGATTTAAATTCTGTGGAGCGTGTTACGAGATGAGGACCAAATCTGTCATCTGCGATTTCACATCTGACGATCGCGTTTGTGTATGTTTATAAGGAGGATTTTTACAGAGCTGTGATTTATTATTTGTGTTCATTTATTTTGAAACAACGAAATGCACAAACTTCTTAAGATACGGAAATTTATGTAAGAGTCCGAAAGTTGGAAAGTTTTCTTCTGAAAGTAAAATTCTATTTTGCTAAATAAAATTAATTTGTAAAGTTATAAAATAGTTGAAAGCTTTGATAACATACGACTTTCTGCATTTGCGCATTATACAAAATTAATTCGAACAAAATGTGGTTTTCAACTTTTTCATTTGTTTAATATAAATAATTGTAGTTACATTGAATGCAAAATATTAAAAAATTAAAATTCTCAGTAATTTGAAAGCAGTATTTTTATTGGGGCGATCTTCATTCAAAAAATATTTCGAAGTATTCTTAATAATTAATACTACCCCATTCAAACTAAAAAGACCGTCAGTTAGGAATAATTCGTATAGAGCTGAAAATGGCTATATATGTTAAATAGGCCATTACAAATGAAATATCAAAAGTCTCATCGATCCGACATCTGCGATTTTTTTATTAAACGTTAAAGGCACAAAATTCTAGTTTTCCTCATTTTCCGCCGAAATCATAAGAAATATGAAAATAATATGTTACAGTTTTACTATAAAATTCTCTATTAAATTGTTATTATTAAATTTTTTCGTTAGTTTTTGAGATATTGCCGTTTGAAATACGACGCATCAATGCGAAGAAATACTTTCACCTATTTTGACTTTTCGAAGGAAAATGTTTTCACCAGAAAATCCGACTTGCTCATCTTACGTTTTCTCAGGGTTCAAAAAAATTCTTACTCGTTTGAGACCAAAATTAGAAAAAGAATTTGTGTGTGTCAAGGCTGTCTTAAAAATTTCCATTCGAGGAAACTGGATAAACACTCGTATTACTTTTTCGAGGCAATAGACAAAACTGTTTCTTCAAAATTACGAACTAGTGGGGTGCATGGCATTGTGTCTTAAGACAAATTGCTGGAACTTTCCGTACCGTAATTAAAAATCTTGGTACTGAACCCAAAAACATTTACACAAAACATTATTAAAATGTCTATAAAATATCTGATAATTTGATGTACATATAATGTACATATATGTCCAATAAACATTTTTGACCGCCAAATGACATTTTTTATTTTTATTAAGAGTCCATAACCGGTGGACCTGCCTTCCCAAAAATTTATTCTTTTCTTCACCTTGTCAATACAAGTAAATTGTTTTCTGAATTATTAAAATCGGACGCTCCGTGCTCTTAAAAACTGAGTTACCGTTTTTGGCACTTTTTGCCTCGTATCTTTGGAACGGCTGGACCTGCCTTAGCCAAAAACTAATCAACACGTCTCTTTATCAATACAAATCGATTGTTTTTTGAATTATTCAAATCGGTTGATTCGTGTTCCCAAAATCGTCGACGAAAATTTGTATCCGCACACACACACAATCCATTTTTAAAGGTATGCCAAAATATTCAGAAACCTTTGAAACGTAGATATATAAAATTTTCATTTTCGATTTTTTGCGATTACTATAACCAACTCTACGGGAAGTTAAAAAAGGCAAAGATTAGTACATTCGAAAACTAATATGAAAGTTATCATTTGGTGATTGTACTGATTTATTTTTGGCATAAATAGGTCAATTCCTTTCTTTGTAATTGATTATTTAAAAAAAAAATGTTTTTTGTTTTTAAGAGATATTTGCTCAAAATCGTTTTTAGATTTCTAAGGTCACTGAAAGTATACTATGAAAATTTGAGCACCTGACATTTTTTTAATAAAAATTGATGAAATAATTTTTTTGCAATTTATTGGGTATAAATTTTATTTAAAAACTTTCTCCTCAGGCTATTAGCATATTCAGTGAGCTTTTATAGTTCTGACCTGATTTAATTAGTAGGATAGAGCGGGGCTTAAAAGCTTCGCGGGTAAAAAGGTTCACCATCATTATCTCAAAAACTAGTAGATTGTGGGTTTTTGTAACTATAGTATTTTAAAAGAGAGGAAATAGGTAAGTAATCAGTAATTTCCTTGATATTACAATCAGGATATAAACGGTCACATTTATCAAATTTTTAACAAAAGTATTTTTTTGTTAGTCTTTTTGTTTTTAAGCATAGCTATTAAGCTTACGATGCACGAATATATTTTTAATCAAACATTATTAGATAGTTATTTAAGATGTATAGCTATTTTTTTTTAGATTCAACAATTTTTTTTATATAACCTCTATAATAAAGTCAAATTGTACCTTTCTGGTCTGCCCTTTCTTTATATATGTATATATATACATATTGTCAAGTGTTTTGACACTCAAAGTATTTCTTTCCTTCACCAGGATACAAAACGAGCTTATGGCTAATAACAAGGCAAACTGTAGCAACATTTTCAATTATAAAACGACATAAAAACGCGTTAATATACACGACATCCGTAACATTATCTGATGCACGAGAGCGGTCAGATTTTGAAATTTATTAGCCGTACAATGTGATTAAAAGCGCAATAATTAAGCCCGTTTATGAACGCTCACGCGTTCGATGGCAAACATTGCATGGGAGATAATTTCGCGGCGAATTTACCGAAACGCGGCTGACACGTGCAAATAGAACGTGTCCGCGATGTAAAGAGCAAAAGAGCTTCAGGATGGGGTTCGGAGGAAATGCATAGATTAGCAGATTTATACAAATAAATATTTATTGTTATTAATACAGTTTTTAAGTATGAAATAATTACTACACTAGACCTTTCTATTTTAAACTTTCATTTTATCAGTACGCACTGCCCCAAGAATTTCAGTTTATCAGAAGTGCAAAAAAATGTTATTTGGAGGAAATGCATAGATTAGCAGATTTATACATACAAATATTTGTTATTAGTAAAGTTTCAAAGTTTGAAATAATTACTATAAATTACTAGACATTTCTATTTTATACTTTCATTACTACCCCACAAAAATTTCAGTTTATCAGAAGTGCAAAAATAAATTAAAAAATGATAATAATATTACTTCAAATGAAATAATTCAGAAAGATTTATTCATGCCGTTATTAAATTTTTCAAAGATCTGAAATATTTTATATTAAAAAATAAAATAAAATAAATACTAAAGTTGTGTATGGCTTTGTGCTTTAAGGCAAATTGCTGGAACCTCCCGTACCGTGATGAAATTATTAACATTCGAGGAGTTTTATATGTTTTCAAATAGATTATTATGAATACTGAAACTTTCATTATTCGTATTTTTTAGACACAATATAAGAGCTTATAAATTGAACGATAACGTTTATATAAGTTTACATGAAAAGTAAATGATCAGAAGTTAATGAAGAGTTAGAATGAGGGATCTTGTCTCATATTTCTAAAAATTATATAAAGGTGAGTTAGAATGTGGGATTATATCTCATATTTCTAAAAATTATATGAACTGAATTGCAATGTTAAAATTCAAGTATATAAGTGAGATTTGGAATTTTAGCTAGAATTAAAATTAAAATCCAAATTATTTTCGATATTAAAAAAAAAAAAATTTGGAAATTAGAAAAAAACAAAAATTGAAATATTTTATTTGTTTGATTTCCCCAAAATGAAAACAATATAATACAAGCAAAAAACAAAAAATCGGAATTTTTTTTTGCCTTCCCCTAAAACAAAACATTATAATACGAGCGAAAGATTTATTGAATCATTCAAATCTCATGCTTCGTTTTTTCTAAATGTGCAAAAACTGAATTTTTTTGCACATTTAGCTCCGTAACTTCAAAAATGCTGTCTTTGTCAAAAACTAATTACCACTTTTCTCCATCATTACGAATTGATTTTTTTTGAATCATTTCAATCGGATGCTCCGTACTCTCAAAATTTCTATTATCTGCATTCTTTGCTCCGTATTTCCGAAATGACTGAACCTGTCTTTGCCAAATTAGCACGTATCCCTATCAATAAGAATCGATTGATTTTTAAATAATTCAAATCGGTTGATCAAAACGTGAAGATAAGCAAAATTTTTCATTTTAGATTTTTGGACGATTACAATAACTAACCCTACGGCAAGGTAGTAAATGCCACTGACCCTAGGTTTATGCTATATTTTTGTTTTTGCAATTAATTCGCCAGCAGTTAGAAATATTTTAAAGCAAGTAGTTTGTCATTATTCTTTTCTGTATAACAATTCATATGGTTTTTGTTTAAAGTTCCTATGTTATCGGGAGGCCTAACACCTAAAAGAATAACTTTTTTTTGATAATATTTGAACATTTTAGATCTCAGCAACATTTAAACGCTCGTAACTTTTGAACGTGTTGATATTGACATGAGTTTGCTGTTTTAGAATGAAACATAGTAAATTAAAAAATCTTTAATTCTTTGCAATTTTTTTTAAATTTTTGAAAGATATAATATCAAACTAAACATTTTTTTCTGGATTTCCAGTATCTCAAAATTTATACTAAACTTGTTTCTTTGTGAAATATCTGAAAATTGGTAATTATTAAAATTCAAGAAAAGATTTATATGTTTTTACTTAAATTACGAAAACGATAAAATAATATACGATACTAAACATTGTGTATGAAACAAATTATTGATATTCGCCTATAAGTGATAAATTCGATAATGGATTTACAAGACATATCGACGTTTTTTTAAATTGGAATAAATTGATAGCAAATTATATCATCGCCAAATTTTCAATAAAACCATTGAAATTAAAATATTTTGCAAAATAATTTATACTACAGATATGAGAAACTTTCTTAGAAGAGTAAAAGAAAACCAATCTTAAAGCATATTATTCTATTATTACATTACAATTCTAAAATTTATATGATTTCGTTTTCAATTAAATTGTAGAATTTTTATCTTGATCTGTTGCTTAACAATAAATGAGTACCATGAGCCATTAAATCTACAAAATCATGAACTGTGATATATATATATATATATATATATATATATATATATCTTATATATAAAAATGGAGCTCTCTTTCAAATGTCCGAATAAAACTCGAAAACGGCTGAATCGATTTGGCCAGTCTTAGTCTTGAAAAATTCGTGCCAATCCAGAGAAAGTCCAAAAGGTGAGAAATTATTTCAAATCCGCGTAGAAACTTTACATTTATAATTTGAAAATTTTTGTAGAAGCGTAATTTAAATAGAACAATGGACGGTGGCAATTTCGTGAAATGTCAAACGCTTTTGACAGATGATGTTCAATTACGTTTAATAGGATGTTTTACGCGAATATTATTTATTTGTGATAAATTTGTAGTAAGTAGTTTTGTTTGTAGTTTTATTTATATACAAAAACGTTAGTAAACGGGCCCCAAGTGTTACTAGAGACTCAAAATATAAACTTTTTTGATATGTTAATATGAAAATGCATTTTTGGAATATTTTTCTCAAACACGCTCTGAAAGATCTTATTTGTATAATTATATGCTCATTGGTATTTATAAAACATTTTCTAGGTTATATTATTTTTTATTTATGTTATTCAAATTCAGAACCTAAATTTGGTATCGATCAAATGGACCTTTTGTCGAATAACATTTTTCCAGTTATAATTTCCCAGAATTTATCGCAGAATAGATAGTAATATATGAAGGTCCGGGGTTAAAAAGGCCAACCACCGATTTGTCAAAAATTAGTAAAGTTAAGCATTGTTTAACAACAATATTTGAAAGTAGAGGAAAAAAGATTTATAACCAGCTATAATCTTGATTCTTATGACTTTGCTATCTGGAGATAAACTGTGATCTTTGAAAATCCATAATAAAAGTATTTTCTTCCGTTGGTAGTTTTTTAGCATTAGTTAAAAGTGTAATTATTTTGTAAAATACTTTTAAAATTAAAATAAGACATTAAACCTGTTTGCTACCTGGCCGTTCCAAGTTACTCTGTCTATGGGGTAAAAAAGTCCACATAACAATTTTTTGAAAGACAGCAAAAAAAGCACATTTTTACAATGATGAAGTAGCTGCCAGTTTTACTGAACGTAGTCAGATAATTGTTCGTTTGAAATGTGTTATTTGTTGTGATATAGTTGGTTTGCTTTTCACAATATAGTTTATATTTGCTCAAAGTCAAATTGGACCTTTGTGCCAAGCCCTGCTTTACATATATACTTTTTTTATTAAATTTACTTCAATTCATCGAAACTTCTCAAAAAGCAGGTCAAAGAATAAATACTTAATTCATTTTCTACCTCTCCTCGCAGAAATTTGAAAATTTTGTTTAAGCTCAGTAGTATTATTTATAATTATACACAAAATCCCAAATCCAAAAAGAATCTGAAAAACTTGAAACGTAATCAATAAGTTGAAAGAGCAAAAAAAACTTGGATTGATTTATACCATGTTTTCTACATAAAACTTCCAGTTTGATTAAATTGGCAAAATATAAATAAACTAATGGGGTTTATTGTTTTAATAATGCATCATTGTATATAGCATTCATACAACACATCCTTATACACTTAAAATATTAATTTTTTTGATTCTGTAGAAATTGTTTAGAATATACCTTACTTAGCAAAACAACGTTTGCCGGGTCAGCTAGTATATATATATATATATATAACTAATTAGTATATACATCAATACTATTAATCGCTTTCTCAAATCCCAAGTTTCTCTCGAAACTTAGTATCGAGATCGCAAACTTATACAAAACAAAGTTTCCAATTGTTCGAAATGAATTCAAGTGTCAAAGACTACTTCCTTAAATTAATTCCAAATTAGAGACTGAGTGTTTAAATTATTTTATGTTTTTATTTTAGGTATTATTTTAATTAAGAAGTAAAACTTAGTCGCTTTAGCATGTATTTTAATAAATAATGAGCGATTAAATCAATAACCAATCATATTATCGTTAGTAAGTACTATTTTTATGTTGGCCATTACCTAGATATAGTATATTTGTATGTATATAGGACCACTAGAGACCTGGCAATAATCAAAATAGTTTAAAAATAGGCATCAACATAGCTTATTTGAAGACCGAAATAGAATTCGATATATTTCGGAGCTTTGTTTTTCTTTTTGCTCGTGCCGAATTCGTCATAGAATTTATTTATGATACCAGTAATTGCTCAAGGTGTTAAATGCTTTATAAGCAGGAAATAATAATTCTATAAAATATGATATATTTATATGTTTATATATATATATATATATATATATATATATATATATATATATATATGCAGAGCTTCGAATAAAGAATCCAAATGTAATAAAAAACAAAAAAGTTTTTGTTTTATTAAAAAAACATTTATTTATATGCTGTCGACGTTTTGGAACTAGGTACGTCCCATCTTTAGGACATTTGTCAAGAAACATAATCTTGATAAGATTTAAACAAACAATATATAAAGTAGAATATGGAAAATTTTTAATATAAAATGAATAAAATTGTGGGAGAAATAACATTACAGAAATATGACAATATAATGAAAATGAAAGCAATAAAAATAAATGAGTGTATTATATAAAAATATTAGAAATGTTAGAAAATTAGAAAGTTTTTTCAAATACATACATATATTTATATATGAATGTGTGTATGTATGTGTATATATTTTTATAACATAACCATTTTTTAACAACTTAATAATTATAACAACCAATGCATCTAAATAAAATATGAATTTATTTAAAACTTTTACAGTTCTGAGAACAAAACTTGTCTCATCATTCAGAAATTTACATGAACTTTCCGACATGTGTAAATAATCAATACAAAATCAGTATATTAATTTATGAGTGATTCATAAGAAGAACAAGTCACTGTATAGCATTGAAAACCCATTGCAGTTTATTAAATTTTGTACCAATTTTCCAAAAGTCATATTTTTTTCGATAAATGGTTTCAATATTACGCATTATTGATACAAACACGGAGTATTGTCTAAAGCTGCAGTCATTAATACAAATGATAATTATTTTTTATTAAGAAAATACTCGTCGCAGATCTCCAAAATTTTAGTATGTTTATTAAGACTTGGAACTGTATCGTCATACAAAGTTTCACTAACATTGCCAAAAAAATTTAATTATCAATTATGAAGAAAGCATCTGACCGATTTTTTTTTCCAAAAACAAATCATCACGATACTCAAATGATATTTCGAATAGTTTGTGAATTTTCAAATACAAGTTTGAATTTTAGGCTGAAACGTGGATAAAAAAATTACACTTTTCAGCTAATTATAGAGAAACTGCTTGAATGATACTCGTGAAAAACTAATCAACGCGAGTTCTTATTGATTAAGAATTAATTAGGAGTTGTTAATGGTGAACAATGCATGTTACACATACACACACTCCATATTTCTCCATATAGTCTCAAATGATTAAGAATGACTTGAAACTTCGAGAAACCATAAAAATGGCAGTTCATTTTTTTAGATGGAAACATGAATTAAAAAGTTACACATACAATAATATAATAACACTAAATAATCAAGTTCCGTATACCAATCAATAAAATCGCAATAAACAAACAATTTGAGAAAATAAACTAACATTTTACGTGCACATAAACTGAATATTCCAGATTAGAACTCTTATAACTGAATATGTAATGAAATTTTTATTTAAGATTTTGACAAAAATGATTGGGATATTATAATAGCAAATATTATTAATTTTATCATTTTTTCTACTCTCGTTCTTGTAAAATATTGATCATAATCTTCTTAATTAACAGAGCATTTTTGCTATTGTAAGTGGTACTCGAGACATTTAATCAATAATATAATTAAAAACATATAAGAATATATATTTAGTTCCAATAAAACTGCTAATTCCTTTTTTTATAAAAATATTCCGTAAATGATTCTAAACTCTTCTAATTTTGAATGATTGTTTAAAAATTATATTATAAGATTGATTGAATGATGTTCTAAGATTAGTCTCAAATAGATATCAGAATAATTATCATGTTCATGATTAATGCATGGCAACATTCATACATCTTAATATAATTGGCTAATTATTAAGTTCATTCACTTTCCACTAATATATAAATAACTCATTCTGATATCTGATCATTAATCAGTAATGTAAATAACTAACTTGCTTCGCGTTTAAATTATTTTAGATAGGAACTAATTGTTGCATAATGTAATTATCTCTATGTCTTTCCTGTTGGTATTTGAAATATTAAAATAACTAACCTGTTACATCATTAATATCAGTCAAAATTATGATTCTCAACATAATTGGATTATGTATCTGTTGAAACCTTTTTATGATTATTATCAATTCGACGCTTTGACTCGAACATTCATTTAAGCCAGGATGATGATGTGCCAAAGATTAGTAAATACTAGAGTTATCTGGAACAAATCCAACACAAACATTTACATAGATGAAAAGCTTACTTTACGGCCGATTTAACGTGATATATTGATATATTTGTGTTATATAAAGGAATATAAAATCTGGCGGTAAAAAAGCAAAATCACTTCGGTAATGTACGATCGTAAAGCATTAATAATAATGATAATGATCTAATTTTACAAAAATTTCACGCTAGCAATAGAAGTTTTTCATTTTTTTTCGATAGAAATTACATCTATCTATTTCACGACGATATTTAGTATTCATTTTATTAGTTTTTACAGATTGTTCATAGAAGTTAACTCAATAATTAAAACCCATTCGATGTATCTCGACAAGGACTATTGTTTGTCAGTTGTGTGCGACCATCAGCTAAGACGTTTCTTTATAAATAGCAGAAAAGTGATTTTTTTTGACAGTAGATACCATAGTCTTACAGATCATACTAAAATATTACGTCCCTACGTCCGCTACTCGTTTAACTTTAAAAATTCGCCAAACTTTGCAAAAATTAGTATCGGTTTTTTAGTGTTTGTCAAGATTAGACCTTTCATAGATGTTTGCTCAAAAACGCCTGAACCGATTTCAGAAATTTAAAAGCCATTTGATGTATCTCGATGAGGACTATCGTTATGCAACTATCGGCCGATTCGTTTCTTTGTAATTTGGAAAAAAGTGTTAAACTTTTTGTACATATTTAGCCTCATACTACCGAATCGATTTTAAAAAATCAAAAACTGTTCGAAAGATACTAGTTGAGAATGATACTAATTAGTTTCAGGTAAAAATCTACCGAGCCGTTTTCTAGTAATTAACTGTTGTAAGAAAATAAGCAGATTTTTATGGAACTTTTTTTGGTTATATATATATATATATATATATATATATATATATATATATCATGGTCTTATAGAACTTGCTGAAATAATACGGTCTTACTACAACTAGTTTAATTTTAAAAATTCATCAAAGTTTGAAAAAATGAGTAGTTCTGTTGACATTTGCTAAAACTAAAATTAGACAATTTACTTGGTATAACGATAGAGTAGTTTCTCTTAATGAACATATTAAACAATTAAAGTACTGCAAAAAGATTGGCTCAATTATAAAAATGATTGATTTTTGAAAATTTCCTTTTAAAAAATACTCCGACACGTTAACTCGGTGTTTGATTTTCAATAATGTGTAATAAATCCACCTCGAATTCTTTTAACTACTTATAAATTAATTTATCTATCATGGATTAAGTTGATTATTTACACAAATCGGAAAGTTCATGTAACTTGCCTCAAGGCAAAATACCAATACCACCTAGTTTCATATACTAAAACAACATAAATACTAGAACATTCTGAAATTCAACGGGTTTTGAAAACTAATTACTTCACCAAAATAAAATAAACTTCATATTTAAACATTGTACAAATGCAAACTGAAAACAAATTTAATTTTAATATAATTTAAGATTTACATTATGATTACTTCTACTTTGAATTATCTTGTTTGAATTTGATGGCTGCTGATGTGATTTCTCTCGCAACTCCGAAGAAATTAAAATTTCTGCAAGTTATGTACGTCTAAAAGCGCCAGAGCGGCTTCGGAATTACTCGAACGTTCGGAATACTTTCTCATTGATGCTCAAAGCAAAAAGCTGGCGGAAAATATTTCCGAAAATAATTTTCTCTTTGACAGAAATATAACTCTATCGCGGAGAGAAATTTGACATTTTGAGCGGTATTTTGGACGAACTCATACTCAGTGTGGTGGTGATATTATTTTTTTGTATCCGCACACACACATACACATATACACACACACATACATCCATTTTTTTTCTAAAGTATGCCAAAATATTCAGAAACCTTTGAAACGTAAAGATATAAGAAAATTTTCATTTTCGATTTTTTGCGATTTCTATAACTTGCCCTACCCTAACTTGAAATATGTTAAATCTTTAGGTTCAATTAATATTCGTATAGTAGTTTTATACAATTATTTAGCGCATGGAAGAGACAGTATAACTTAAGTAATATTGAATTCTTGTATTCAAAAATATTGATAGAAAACTATAAAATAATTCAATTTGAAATCGCCTTGATAGTGCTAAAAAAAAAGTTTGGTTTATTCCAACACGTCATGTTTTATATACGCAATAAAAAAGTTATCTGGAATATTATATTAAAATTACATTTTTACTTTCAACTTACCAAGTAAAAGTTTTTGCCAAAAAATGTTTTCTTGGCCATTGAAATCATCCTGAATCTTTTGACATGGAAATTGGAAAAGTATGTGTTAAATTTGTATGTGTTTTTCAAATTTGATCATCAGTTTGGAAATTTCTAAAATTTTTGACCACTTTCTTGCTAGTTTGGTTAATTTAAATCAGAAAAATGCGATGCGTTTGAAAGTCCTTAATAAATATTTGGATATGAAAAAGAAAATTATTAATTAAATATAAGTGTTTAATTTAAAAATAAAATATTCAACTTAATAACATAAAATAAATATGATAGAGAATCAAAACATTTTAAATTTACATAAACATTACATTTAAATATTACTATGTATTACTGTCTTTAATACATTAAATTAAATCATTGTCAATTAAATATTTCTCATATTTTCTCACACTATTTTTGAAATAATTATACTTATAACTTTTTTTTTGTTAAAATAAGTGTTCTTATAAATAAATGTTTTAAATAAAATTTGTGAGCTCAAGAAAACAGGCAAATTTGTCTCATAAACTGTATCATAATTTAAAAATATTTTGATAAAAATCTCACTCTCAAAAAGTAATAACAAATTTTTTTGCTATTATTTTTGTATAAAAACTACTTTGCAAGTCTCCATCGATTTTTCTCTTATTAAATTATTTATTTATTTGTCTGTGTTTACATTTTTTACTATTTTTTTTAACCATCTAGATTCTCTGGATTTTTATATTGGAACTTTTTGAATATAAAATAAATATTTTGATGAACATTGAAGATATACCACCGTTATCACTACTTTAAATTCGGAACTTCTGGATTAGAAATTTGTCGTAATCTTTTTTTATTCTAATTCTTAATTTATAAATTATTCGATAACAATACACATAGAAATAATTGGATTCTCATAAATAAATTTTATAAAATTATAAGCAAGATTTGAAGCTTAAAAGAATTAAATTTTGGACTCAAAAAGAAATTAAAGCAAATTTTTAAAATCTTTTTTTGTATTGATAAACCCATTGCAGTCAAGCCTAATATTTTTTTCTACATGCTCTATTATGTATTTTCATTGTATTATTTCTGCATTTGATCTTGTTATTTATACTCTATTATTATCATTTTATTGTTATTAGATTATTTTTTTATGTACTTTTAAATTCCACTCCACAGTTTTTACATCATAATAGTTTTCCTATTTTACTTCATAATTACACATAATTGTTCATTGTTCATTGTTTCTTTATTGTTTTTATTGGTTTTATATAATACATAATTATATGAGCAATAGATCTACCTTTTGACAGGTTTTTATGTTTTTGGGCGTTTCAATTAATAATTATATTTACAAACAAAAATATCAGCACAAACTTAGTACATTTTTTCAATAAACTGAAGTGTCTTCTGATTTTTTTTCCGTTTTTTTTAAAAAAAAAAACTTTATTTGTCTATTATAAGTAATACGATAATAATAATAATTAATTGCACACATCTAGTTGATATCAATACGATCTTTCAAATTACATAATAAACTATATTAAACTGGGATTAATAAAATCACATTTTATTAAGAAAAAAATCTATAAATTTTCTTCTGATTGGTAATAAGTAAATTAATACAATTTTCGTATATTTTCATAAATGTGTTTCATTCTGTGCTTTACTGATAATTCCAATACAAAACTTTACAATCAAAATTCATTTATTTACTTAACGTTTCATAGCACGAACGAGTTTTGATTCGTTTGAGTAAATAACGCCATGTTAATAGGATATTATTTACTGCAAACATCATCAATCATATAATATTATCAAATATATAATAGATTAACTAAACAATATTTTTCCAGATTTTTATTTGAAACTTTGTTCTGTTTCAGCTCATTTTATTTGTTTCACTATTTAAATAAAAGCGCATTTCTATAAAGCTCCTGAAGTATTTGAGTAAAGTTCTGTATTGTTCAAATACATACTATTGTTTGCTTTGCTGTTTTAATGAATTTCAGATTTAATTATATGCTTAACGTTTCAGCTGAGTTTGAAATTTTAATCTTTACTATACATGTTTTATAGTAAACTTTATCGTAATCATTTCATAGTACAAATAGTGAACAATAGTTATCTTTCGACAACCTTACCTGATAATATTGTGAATTTCAACAGTAGCTTAATGCACTAGATAAATAGTATTCATGAGGATTTTCTTTATTATATGCGATCTTCATTCAATTCTTTATATTAAACAAAAAATTTGTTTAGTCATTTTCGGAATCAAAGGCAAAAAAAATGAAATAATTTAAGAAATAATTTTTAAATTTAACCATGATTTCTCCAGAATTGTTTTTATTTATTTGCCTTATTTTCATTTGTGTTTCATCATCTTCTCGAAAGAGAGATTTTCGCCTAAGAATCCGATTTGATAATTTTAAGTTTTCTCGATGTTTCAGCTCATTCTGAATCGCTTGAAACCAAAATTAGAAAAAAGAGTGATTAGGAGAAAACTAGTTTAATATAAAAATCACAACTTGCATTTACTTTTTTATATGCGATTTTTTATTCAATTCGTCAAAAAATGCGAATAGTCATTTTTGGAATCAAAGAAAAGTAACAAAAAATTGGCAGTAAATTAAGAGATAATTTTTAAAATTAACATTGGAACTTATCTTCAATTTATTTGTTTATTTTTATTTATGTGTCATTAACTTCCCGAAAAAGAATTTTATTTAGTGTCTGAAAAATTTTGAGTTTTCTTGGCATTTCAAGTTGAAGCTGAATCGGTTAAAACCAGAATTAGAAATAAATGAGTATGAATATTAGTAAATTTTCTAACATTTATCGACATTTTCTCAAAAAACGGATGAACCGATTTCAAACATTTAAAAGCTATATAATGGAACTTAGTAAGGACTTTGAATTGGTTTTTTACCATGATAATTTGAGCCGTTTGCAGAAAATTCCAAAATTGAGCAAAATTGTCCAGTCAAATATTAAATACATACATATATACAATTATTTATTTAGTAAGTTTCGACACTCAACTTGCGTCATCATTCAGCAAATTAAAAATAATTACACAATTATTGCTAAATAAGATATTAGTAAAATATTTTTATCAATTTTTCAAAAAAGTATGAGCATTTTTGGATGTGGTTGTGGTTTTGTGGCACTATTCTATAACATTTCTTCTCGATATAATATTAATATTGTAATAATTTTTTCCTAATTAAAAAAAAAATCTCTTGCTGATTTCGATAAAACTTTTTATCATGGTTGCAAATTAAAATATTATGGGTAACTAAAAGTGGTAAAAAATATAAAATTTTGGTGTAATGGGCTTTGTCAAAATTGTGGAACTGTATCATTTTAATTTTAAATGTTCTTAAATCGGGATTCTCATTGATTTAGGCAATTATTTACACATATCGGTAAGTTCTTGCTCTTGGGCAAGGCAAATTACCACTTACAAATAGTTATTTAGTCAATTGCTTTCATATATTATATATCATGTTTTACAGGATTATTAATATAAATTAAAAGCGTCTAAAAATCAGCGCATTTGACTCATTTCCCTCTTTTTTTATTATTACAAATACTTCCCATTTACTTTTATATGATTCCGTAACTGGTGATAAAATATTATTGTCATATTTTATTGTCATCCCAGATTATATATCTGTTTATGTCATGTTATTAGTCTTGTTACATTTATATCATTGCTGTGAGATAAACCACCAATGAATGTTGGACACAGGGTACAGATTTTGTGTTGGTAAATTATAGAAAAATTTATGTCAGAATTATTCCAGAGCTTTTATGGCAATTATTCATGAGATTTTGTGGAAAAATTTAAAAGGTATTGATAAACAAGATTGAGCCCTCTCAGTATTTTTAATTTTTTTTGGCAATATTGCAACTTAATTAAACAGATTTTATATTATTATATTTGATTTGTATATTATATATAATAGATTAGATAGATTATATATTTGATTAGTCGAAAAAACTATTTTTTCAATGTTTTTTAATCTTGAAAAAGTAATCGGAATTATCTTTTCTATCATGGTACTTTACTTATTGAACAACGTACTGTATGGGTGATATGAAAAATGTATAATTGAAAGCGAAATGTTTTTATATAAATTAATTAATTATACACGAATAAAGTACCTTCCAATTTGATATAATTAAGAATTTGAATAAAGTTTCTAAAATTTTCATTATTTTGCTAAATCTGTTCGAGTTTACATTTCTCCTCTCATTACCTACTACACAAACTATTATTATTTACCATTAGAAAAAGCAATTGAATTGCGACGATGTTTAAAGATTGAAGTTGATTAAAGTGCATAATACGCCGTTGAAACTGCAATTAAAAGAGAAAATACTAATTTTAACAGTGGCATTAAATTACCATGTTACAGTTTCATTTACTTGATGGATGTCATTTTAATTAATGTCATTCTTACCTTTATTGTTGTATCGTGCGCTTGATACACTAATCTTTCGTTTTAATATAGTTATTTGCAGCTTTATAAGGCTCAGTCACGTTTTCAATTTTGCAAACGATTAAATAGAAATATCAATTATGCAATATTTGTAATGGTAATGAACCTTTTATCTTTTCAGGTTTTTATTAACCTTATGCTATTTACCTGTAATTATGGCTTTTTTATTCTTTTTACTTGTTATATCCACTTTTCTACAATACATAAAAAGCTTACGGTCCTCACATTGTAATTGTTTTTTTGCCAAAAATTATTTTATTGCGACAAAGTACTGAAGTTTCTTTTACTATCTAAATAACTAAAAATAAATTCCAAAATGATTGCAATAATCAATATTGACGTATATCTAGACGTATTTCCACGTTACCAGAAAATAATAAAAACTCTTTTGCTAATTTGCTCTTTTTAAATAAATTGTTTTTATTTTAAACAAATAACTTAAGCAAAAATATCTAAACTCTCATAAGCTACTTGGATAATTATCTTGTTATTTGTTCATAAGCGTTATGAAACATTGGCAATAATTTATAATTAGTATATGTAAGCATATGTAAGTCAATATGCTAATATTTATCACATTTGATATATTTTCAAAAAGTTTGTTTTGATAAAAATTTATATATGCATTTTGATAAGAATATTATTATTACAAAAATCTAATTTTTTAAAATGTATTTTTTTAAATTGGCTAAGTATTGCAGATATTTTTTGCTTTTAACTTTATATATAATTCTATACAATTTTATTCATGATAAATGATATCAATTTCAGTATTCCTATTTTAGTACAATTTTACGGTTCAAATTATGTAAAAATAAGTCTAGTTAAAATATATTTAAAACAAATATTGAATCCAAAATGCGGGACAAATATTGTTTCTATTAATATGCGGAACGCATATTATTTTTATTTGGCAAATAAAGCTTTAAAACTCTCATTTTTTATCCAAAATTATCGATAAATTATATTATAGATAATTTGGAAATTATGCAAATAAAATATTCGACAACAGCAATCAATCATAGTTCATTTGAAAAACCTAATAATTTGATTTAATTTTTAGTGTATATATTTTTGGTTTCAACAATTCTGATTAATGTAATTGCTGTAAATTCAAAAGATATACAAAAACATATACTTCAGGAAATTATATATCCAATATTTTTAAGGTCAAAAATATCAGTTTCTTCAAAAATCATTTGAGAAAAAAGATACTTGAGAAAATTCTTTTTTCAACAAATTTTAAAATATGTGATTTTATGTTTAAATTTGTAATTGCACTCTGTTGTATAAACGAATTTAATAAGCATAAATTAAAATTAATCTTTAAAAATATCTTCAGTTATTGAAGTATTAGTGGAATTCAATCGACTAATTTTATGTATGCTATATAAATTGTGTTATATAATTTAAAATTATATGAAGAATTTTATATAAATTAAAACTATTTAAAAAAATCACTCACACATATTATTATACATTTTTTAATGATTTCGTATATCATTCTGTAAATATGCTCATAAGTATATATTATATATGGGACGTAATATTACTAGATTTAATACTTAGTTTTGAATTACATCACAGAGTACTTTTTCATCATTAGTAATAATATTATTATGTATAGTATAATATTATTAGTATTATCACTAATCATACTTTTCACATTTGAAAATAAAGTGTTATAGGTAAAGATATATTACGAACAAATTTAAGACTGAGTTATGTAAATCTTTTAAGACGTAGAATTTTGTACGACATAGTACAACACTATAATTTTAAATTTTATAAAAAAACTAGTAGTGTGCATGGCATTGTGCCTTAAGGCAAATTGCTGGAACTTCCTGCACTGTAATTAAAAGTCTTGGTACGGAACCCAAAAAAAATTACACAAAATGTGTACACATAATTAAAATCTCTATGAAAAATATGATAATTTAATGCCAAATGGCACTTTTTTAACTTATTTTTATTGAAAGTCTGGACCTGCCTTTCCAAAAATTTCATCAGTTCTTCAACTTATCAATACAAGTTAATTTTTTTTTAATTTATTAAAATCGGACGCTCCGTTCTCTTAAAAACTGAGTTACTGTTTTTGGTACTTTTTGCTCCGTATCTTCGGAACGGCTAGACCTGCCTTTGCGAAATACTAATCATCTTGTCTCCTTATCAATACGAATCGAATGTTTGTTGAATTATTCAAATCGCTTGATCCGTGTTCCCGAAATCGTCGACGAAAATTTATATCCGCGCAGACACATACACATACCTACAATTATTTTTCTAAGGTATGCCAAAATATTCAAAAACCTTTGAAACGTAAAGATATATAAAAATTTTCATTTTAGATTTTTTTTTATATGGGAAATTTTTCAACTGCTATTGTTTTTCTTATTTAAAAACAAAAGCCATTCTAACTGATATTCTAAGAAAAAGTCTAATTAAGTAAATCATTTATGACGTAAAATTAGTGCCGTAATTAACGACCGTCATGTTTATTCAACGAAACAAGGAGCAAGGTGAATTAAACTTCCGCAGAACAATAAAATGGAATATTTTTAAGCTATAATAAAATTCGAATCTTTTTGCGCAGAGTGAGCAATCTGTTTTCGGCTACTGCAATATTAAAAAGGTAGCCTGATTAAAGGCAAGAAAGTAGGTCGAAGTGAATAGAGAACTTTTTACGACAAGTTGCAAAAATGTCAAGGTGTTTGAGTGACATTCGAAATTGATGGACCTTGGCAATCAATTTACATTTTGCTATAAAACGTATGTTATTTAAATACATGTATATGCCTAACATTATTCATACATACGTATATATTACATATAATTGCTGGAAAGTTTATTCAGTACATTTGATTAGAGCCGCAGGTAGATTTCTGAACTAATTTAAACTTAAACTCAATTCAGGAAAAATTATTGACAAACAGAAATGCGTTAATAGTATATTATCAAATGTAAACTTATTTAATCTCAATTATTAACGTTACTGCAAAATCAGCATTTGGTATTTATTTGATCTGAGGTTTCAATTTAAAACCACCTTTACCACAGTTAAACAAATAGACTTTTAATTAGCTCTAGAAAACTTAGGAGAAAGATGCCATTATTTTTGACTGGCAGCCCTTGATTTGGTACAGTTTCATCAAAGTGCCATGCATACTTAAATTTCCATATTTTTCAAATTGCATGGGATAGATTTTTTTCTGATTTTTTATGATTGATTAAATCAATCCTATCACATCAGTAGTCCTAATCCTAGAAGAGACAAATTTAGGACAAATATGCCGTTATTTTTTACTGTGATCCTAGAAATTTTATAGGTTGATCAAAGCTCTAGGTTTTCTTAAATACCCATATTTTTCAAATTGCAGGAGATAGATTTTTTCATATTTTTTCGTGATGTTCAACTCTATCACCGCAATAGTCTCAGTTCTAGAAAATTGTGATCCTAGTAATGTTATAGTTTGATCAAAGCTCTAGATTTACTTAAATTCCTATATTTTTCAAAATGCATGGGATAGATTTTTTTCTAATTCTTTTTTTCATGATGTTTAAATCAATCCTATCACTTCAATAGTCTTAACTCTAAAAATCTTAAGGCAAATATGCCATTATTATTGACTGGTGGTCCTAGAAATGTTACAGTTTGATCAAATGTTTAGGTTTACTTAAATTCTTTATTCCACAAATAATTTTTTAAAAAAAAAATCAAGATGTTTAAATCAACCCTGTCACCTCACTAGTCATAATTTTAGAAAACTTAGCGCGAATATGCCATTATTTTTGATTATCATCTTAGATATGTTACAGTTTGATCAAAGCTCTAAACGCCTTTGAGTTCTGGTACGCTCTGTGAATATAAAACCGTTATTAGTTCTAATTGCCATTATTCAGCAAGGATAAGAAGGCCATTTCTATCTAAAATCAAACTTGGATCTATTTTTTCAAGAGAAAACTGATATCACTTCTGCTTGATATCAGATTGCCTGAGATGGAAATTTAACATGTAACATTGTATTTGCAAGGCAAGAGCTCTCACCACTGAGCCACGAGCAAGCTAGTTTGTATTACAAATGTTTGTAAATTATTTTAGAGAACAAATTTTCAGGAGTTTGAAATCAAAGTGATACAGTGGATAAGTCGATGGAATGATGTAATATTACATCTCTAAAATATAACTGAAAGAAAAAAATACAAAATTCCAGTTATCAAATTTATAAGGATATACATATATTGCTTGAAATATTAGGTTCAAAATATCTCTAATTTTTTTTAATTCAATTAAACAAGGCAGACATATCAGCAAACACTATCAAAAAAGCCTACCAAAATCGTTACTAGAAAAAATATTTTACTGAAAAAAATACATCATCCTGGCGACATATTTTGGTCCAATAAGAAGTAAAAGCTTCATTTTTTCTTATCTATTTTCATAGTTTGGCTGTAAAAATTGGCATCATTTTATGAGGCCTTTATACTTATTATATTTATATTATGAATTTTCTGAACAAGTGATAATATGTCTTATGTAGATAGATAGGCGATCAAGAAAATAAATAAAATAAAAAATAGTTTTATAACTAGCTGTAAGTGGAATTCTGTCTTAAGGCAATTAGGGCATCGTGCCTTAAGGCAAATTGCTGGAACTTCCCGTACCAAAAATTAATATTTTTTTAAAAACGATTAACATTTTTGAAAAAAATTTAATTAAAAAAAAATAGATTTGAGAAACTACAAATTTAACAAAAAATTACTTTTTTTTTGAAAAAAAAAAATTTATATGATAAAAAAATTTTTTTTTTGAAAAAAAATTTTTTTTTTGGATACAAAAAATTTTTTTGAAAAAAATGTTTTCTTCATTTTGACATATTTTGGAAATTCTGAACTTTTTTTCGAAGCAATCGCACTGCTTGAACTGCTTAGAGACGAAATGTCAAAGCGCGCGTGCCGCGCCGCCGTCTAACGCATAAGCATTGGTACGGAACCCATAAAAATGTAAAAAAAAATATACTTATTGTTAAAATCTCTATAAAATATCTGATAATTTGATGTGCATATGTCTAATGATAATTTTTAACTGCCGAACGGCATTATTTTTTACTTTTTTCATTAGATCTCCGAAACCGCTAGACCTACCTCCATGAAAATTTGATCAATTCTACATCTTGTCAATACAAGTAAAATGTTTTTTGAATTATTCAAATCGGACGCTCCGTTCTCTTAAAAACGGAGGTACCGTTCTTGTCACTTTTTGCCCCGTATCTTCGGAACGGCTAGACCTGCCTTTGCCAAAAACTAATCAGCACGTCTCCTTATCAATACGAATCGAATGTTTTTTGAATTATTCAAATCGGTTGATCCGTGTTCCCGAAATCGTCGACGAAAATTTGTATCCGCACATACATACACACACATACATACATACATACATACATACACACACACACACACACACACACACACACATACATCCATTTTTTCTAAGGTATGCCAAAATGTTCAGAAGGTTTTGAAACGTCGAGAAATGCAAAAATTTTCATTTTCGATTTTTTTGCGATTACTATAACTTACCCTACGGGAAGTTAATAAATGTACATCCAGTGCAAATTTTGCTTTCATGCTACAAAAATCACTAATATTTTACTAAAACAAAATGAACAAAACATATAAATAAAGCAGATGAACAAAACATATAAATAAAGCAGATGAAATTATTTGATAAAATCACAAATGAGATTGGACAAAGAATGTAAAAATTGTATTAGACGTACGCCGTAATGTTTCTTGCATTGTGCTCTCAAAAATATGATAAAAGAACAAACAAGCTTGGACTTAACAAGAATAAAACTAATTAACGGTTAAGTGGAAAAATAAAAATGTGTGTATATTCTGCTGGTAATTATTTTAAGGGTTAACTTTGTATTCCACACAAGTTTGAAAATAGATAAAGAAATTTTTTTACAGCAAGTGTACCTGCTTATAGATATAATATTTAGTGTCATCATAAATATTATCCTGATATAGATTTTATATATATATATATTATTACATTTATTTCTGCCATTTCCGATCGCAGCATTTTTATTATGATTTTCTTCCATCGTTATAAACAACACAGTATCTATTGTCGATGCTAATACAAAACATCAGCAAGAATCATCTTTCATATACAAAGACTTTGATGTTCAATGAAACCTTGAACTACTTTTCTTTTCCAGGTATGTTTTTTTATTTTTAAAGTTTATAAACGTTACATTCATAGTTCTTATACTACATGGATTTTTTGACATTTTGATTTAATCGAGCGCAAAATAAGTGTTAAAAGATGTGACGCAAAATAAGTGTCAATGGGACTGTGACGTCATTGTATGAACGAGCGTTGCCGACAATCGTGAAAGAATTCCGAATGATTGAATATCATATGTGTTATAGTATAATAATATATATTACTTATAATATATAAACGGATTTTACAAGGTGGATTCGATTTTATGTGCATTTATTTCACATGGGCAATATTATCAATATCAAAATTCTCGCAAAATTATCAGTCCACACAATTGCCATTATATTATGGAAATCAAATTATTATAAATAATATTTATACCAAATTAACTATTGTGTCTACTATAATTTCCACTATTGTTTATGCAAATCGAGCATATATTATATTGCACTGGCATTACTGGCATGTAATTTTGTTATATTTTTGAAAGTCTTTATATTATTATTTAAATTATTATAAGGTGTAGGGTCATATATCAAATTGATTTTTTTTTCGCAATAATTTCAAACAAGAACAAGATTTACTTTTAGGTTAAGAACGTAATATGATATTTAATCAATCGGGAGTGATCCACGATTGTCGGCAACGCTCGTTCACGCAGTCCCCTTTTATCTTTTGACACTTTATAAAATGAAAAACATATGAGAATTAATGGTCTATGGTTTAATTTTTAATGCTCATTACTTCTAATAATAAGTTTCATGATGAATTCATTGAGAGAGCGTTATAAAGGTGTTTGTTTTATGAATATTTTGCACCTGTACAAGAGGGACTTGGATTGAAAACCTAATACGTTATTTCCCGCCAATATCGCGCCGGTAATAGGTTTAGCTCGAACACCGTTCAAAGTTATAATTACTTTTACACGTGTTGCTCGCCAAATTTCTTACATTACAATTTGTTACGTTTTGTATTTTGTTATATCTTGTTGAGTATTCTTTTCTGCACTGGGTCCATTATTCAGCAATAAAAAAGTTTCTCGTGTAAAGTAACATTTTCCAGACTGTATTAAAAATTTATAAGAAAAATCACAAACTTTCATTAATTTTCATTCGCAAAAGATTGGCGAAATGAAACTTCATTGTTTCAAGGGAGAACAATGTTGACATTACTTTCACACACTAAATTAATTTACAGTGTTCTACCTTATATATATATATATATATATATATATATATATATATATCAATGGATGTATGTCTGTCTGTGTGTGTAATTGTTATGCATTCATAAACTATATACATCCGAACGCCGTGAAAATTTGGGAAATTATTGGGTATATCCCGAGACAGGTTGTTGACCGCCCCAAAGATTTTTTTTTAATAATTTTGTTTATTATTTTCATTCGATTTTCATTATTCATTTTTTTTATAATGTATATAAAAACACTATGTATAATGTACAGACCTTTACATAACAAACAAACAAGTTGTTGCAAATAGAGAATTCATTCGAAGTATTTCAGAATCTAAGCATATTCCATCTTCTGATCATTTGTCAAGACATGGTAGTAATTATAAAATAAAATTGTAAATTTAAAATTTATGTTTAAAGTATAAAATTTTGTATATTTTTGAATATTTTGAAAAATAAATTCTCAAAATGTTAAAATTTGTTTGAACCGTATGTGTGAACTTTAGAAATTAAAAATCTTGGTACCGAACCCAAAAAAATGTAACATAATTAGTACGCATGTTTAAAATCTCTATAAAATATCTGAATATTTGATGTGCGTATGTCTAATGATCATTTTGACCGCTAAATATCATTTTTACACGTTTTTCCGTATCTCCAAAACCCTTAGACCTGCAATTCTTTTTCTTCATACAAGTAAAATGTTTTATAAATTTTTTAAATCAGGCGCTCCGTTATTTCGAAATCTAAATTACCAGTTGTTTGCAATTTTTGCTCCGTATCCTTGAAACAACTGGATTTGTTTTCGCCAAAAAACTAATCAGCACGTCTCTCCATCAGTAGCAAATGAATGTTTTTTGAAGCATTCAAATCATTCAAATCGGTTGATTGATGCACGAAATCGTGAACGAAAAATTGTATCCAAACATACATACATACACATGCATACATCCCTTTTTTCTAAGGTATGCCAACAAAATGCTCAGAAACCTTTGTCTGTTTAAATTATGATTAAAGTAAATATTATGAAAAAGCTTTATCAATATATGAATTTGCCCTATATAAATGCATTCCATATTCAACGAAGAACAATATTTGTAATACCGTAAATGATTAATCACATAATGATTAATTGTCTGTATATCTATCCAAATCTTTAGTAAAATCAACTGTAAATGCAATTAAAATATTCATTGCTTTATAAAATTAATCTATTTTTATAGAATATTACTTTTTCAGTATACAATGAATATTTTGTTTCGTGTAATCTAGGAAAAAAAGATGTGTTTTGAATTTTGTAGTATTAAGAAAATAAGTAAATCACGTAAACAAAATTTACTTAAACACATACGAGTATTTTTAGTTTAATTTAATGACATTTGTTATTTACTAAAAAGTATGTATTAAATATAGTGATTTACAACTATTGTGATTTCGGATTTACAATTACAAATGTAAATATTATGTATGTGTGAATAAATAAATTCGCAAAAAATTTAAATAAATTTACTAAAAATTTAAATAAATGAATAATATTCAGTAATAAGTCAAATAACTCATAATGAAAATGATACTAAAACAACAATAAAGTAAATTAAATACATATATATATTTAGTGCTACTAAATATTCTTCATAAAAACCCTTCTAAGTATTACGGTTTGTAATTTTTTTTTCACAATCAAATCATATACGAAAAAAAAACAATTTTCACTTTTCTATTTTCCGATATGCTTTTAAGTTCAAATATAATACCTAATTAAAATTTCAATTTATATACGTTTACTATAATTTACATATTATCGGTAACATTTGCATAAATAATCAATAACATTAAAAAGGTGTGATGATACGTTTGTACATAAATACTAAAACTATGTGTTACAGAATAATCTATTTATTTTTGTATAATTAATTACGCTTTTCTGAATGCAATTATCAATTCCCAGGTGTGTTCAAAATGCAAATAATTGTCAATTTTACATTTATAGAGAACATTATGGTAAACATCAAATAGAGTGTTGAATTATTTATTTGGGCCGTATATTGGTCGTTTGATATTTATAGATTCTCACAGCGTAGATTTATGCGAGATTTCGTAGGCTTTTAGTATTTTTCTGGAATATCTTCATGTTTGGGAGGAGTATCTCGTTTTTATTGAAGTTTCAACTTTATGAAAGGTTGGTTGGCTTAGTCATCAAATCGCGTGGGACTTATACATATATATGGTAATTTATCAATGGTCAAGATTTGACCAGGGCTTTTATTTAACCTGGGACCCTTCGGGGTAGGGGGTACAATTATATGAGTATAAATACCTGTAACATATAATAATGAGAGAGTCTAGCAAATGTAATAAGAGAAGAAGGTTGTAAAGTGTAGTTCAATATATGTCATAAATTAAATAGTGGTTTTATTCACATCTTCTTATGGTGATGAAATATTTATAATTTACAGTCCACTCAATATCAAATTAATCAAAGTGATCCTCACCAATCAAAAAGATCAGTTTCGTTTTGATTTGTTAAAATAATATAGTTACGCTGTTCAAATTTAATCAATCAAGTATAAATTCTATCAATAAATTGTTTAATAAAGTGTTATTCTAAAACACACTTCGATTTACTTTGTAATATATTTTTTAAAGTATAAGACACATCAGACAATAATTTTATAATTTTATTTTACATATTTTTATTTGACACTTTTTAGATGTAGAAAATAAGTTCCTATTCCTCGTGAACAATATCCATTTATTTTCTAGAGTCTTATTCTAACATGTCACTTTATATCTATATGAACAAAATCTGTCCATTCAGACTATTACAAAATCACTCTTGAATCCAATTCGAATTACTTCGAGCAGAGAAAATGAAATTGCGTTTATTTGCTAGAAATGTTCATGTCAGAAGACATAAGAAATGGATCAGTAGTTTCTAACAAAACAGAGTATGTGAATGCTCTCTAAATAACTCAAAAGTCTAAATAATTTTAAATTTTTAAAGTTTCTCTGAAGTTTTGAAAATTAGCTATATAATTACACAATAATTCACATCAAAGTAAATGAATATAGTTTTATGAACTGTATTATAATGTTTTACGAGAGATATATCATTGTAATTTAGTCGTACATTTGTTTATTTTTGACATTTCAATTTATTTTGGCTCTAGACTATGTTTTGTATCGCAACAATCTTGAATTTAATTCCACAACAAATAGCTTCATTCATTTATTTTATTCATTCAAGAAATGTATATATATATATATATATATAAATATATATATATATATATTGCTTGAGTTTTAAAAATTTATTAATAGTGTTTAAAATCTAGTTGTAGATTTTACTTGGCTTTTGTATTTAATTTTTCAGATTTAGTAAACGCATCGAAAACAATGCTATTACAATTTTGCTATTTATGTTTTAATTTTCCTTTGAATAATTTTATCTTACCTATCTGAAAAAGAAATTTATTTTATGTTCAGATTATCTATAGTTTTGTGTTTTCTTGACGTTTCAAGTCATTTTAAATAGTTCTACATCAAAATTAGAAAAAGTTTATATGTTTGTGTGTAGGTATATGTAAGTGGGTTAAAGTTCAACCTTTTTGAAAAAATTTAAAAGCCATCTGGATAATTCTTGTTAGGAACTGCCGTTTATGCTGACGATCGGTCGAACTGTTCAATTTTAAATTAGTCTCTGTTTTTGTAAAAAAGTGAAACAATTTTGAGAATTGTTAACAACCATAAAACCATTGACAATATATCAGTTGAGAATCGTGATTTATAATGATTTTTTTTATGAATTTAACAAACATTCTAAAATATTATAGCTCTACCTTAGGTAGTTTTGGTATAAAGTTTATTAAAATTTGGAATAATAAAATGATGATGACCAATAGCATATGCCTTATATAATAAATTATATTTAATTAAAACTATTACAAATATTACAAAGCGAAAAGCGAAATCTCTATTTAGTAAACATATTATTCAGTTTTAAAAATTACTAAATCCCAATACTTATATATTTTCACATAGGTTCATGCTACTTGGATCTAGTTGCTATGATTTCCAATTTCAATGTCAATAGGTACATTGATGTAATATAATAATTTGATAACTTAGCAAAAGATTGTATATATTTGTAACACCTTTTAGCACTTCAGTAAAAAATGTACATCCTCATTTTCACATTAAAAGAATAATAAAGATACAGAAACCCCGTTGATATGTATATTCGCATCTTCAATGTCGCAACTATTAAAATGTAATGTGTCTTACCTTAGATATATAAAATGTTTTACACAAATATTTTGTAAGTAGAGCTAACGGCGCATACGTGTCGTAATAAAAATTACTCGTTTTGTACATCTGAATCAGCCATGTCCAACGTACGGTTCACGGACCACTTGTTGATTTTTATGCGGCCCGATAGTTAAAAAAATGAATGACACAATATCATAATCAAATTCAATAATAATCAATATCACAAAAAATATTTAATAGAAGTAAAATGTTATATGTTTGTGGGTGTACAAAGAAAAGAATAATATTGGAGCTTTAATGCAATTGTTCAGTCATAGAATATATATCCAAAATATCAAGATTTCACAAAATCCAGTAAAAAATTTGAAGACTTAAAAAATAAGACTTTTATTCTTAACTTAAAATATTTTTAAAATCAAATCGAATAATGCCCTCACTTAAATGATTTGAAGATGGAAAATAAACCAACTTCTAAATATTCTTATAATATGAAAGATTTGCTTGAGGAATTTAAAAAAATATTTACTTTCCTATTTAATGTTCAATATTTTTAATTGTCCATTTAATATTAATATGAATTCAACTGAAAATTATTTACACCTAGAGCTAATCGATCTGCAGTTCAACTTAGAAATAAATTTTATATTGAGTACATCTCTATAGTCGACTCATATATAGAAAATTTACCTAGGATGATAAGTAACAATATTATAATAACAAAATTAGAAGTTGATATTATAAAAATTTCAAAATAGTGGTGTATTGCATTGTACCTTAAGGCAGAACCTCACCGTTAAAGCTTTAAAGTTTCGAAATATATCGACTTTTTTTTGAAAAAAATTTACTTTTATTTAAAAAGATTACTTTCTTGAAAATTTTGAAATATTCTGAAAATTTTGAAATATTCTGAAAATTTTGAAATATTCTGAAAATTTTGAAACTTATTAAAATCGGTTCGTATCAAAAATGTCGAGGAATTTGTTTGGACTGTATAAGACAACCTTAGACCTTATAAATTTTGGTACGGAACCCTAAGACAAACCCAACAACATTTTTACCTATTTTTAAAATCTATATAAATTATATGATAATTTGATGTGTATGTGTCTAATGACCATGTTTACCGCAAATGGCAAATTTTTAAACTTTTTTTGTAGATTTTTGAATGTAGAATGTTTTTTTTAATAATTCAAATCAGACGCTTTTTCTCTCAGTGCTATTTTTGGTACTTTTTGCCCCACATCTTTGAAACGGCTGGATCTGCCTTTGTCAAAAACTAATCAGCGCGTCTCCTCATTATTGGGACACACATACATGCACACAAACACACAAACATTTTTTTAAAGTATACAAAATTTTCAAAAGCCTTTGATTTTCAGAGCCTTACTCTACTGGAAGTTGATAAAATAAATAAACAAACTTCACATTAAATATAAGATGTAATTTAATGAAATACTTATATATTATTGTGTACTTATATATTTATGTAAATGCTAGTTTCTGTGTACAGGAGTGTCCACTAAAATTGATTTTTTTTTCAGGTAAGTGGCTGCCCATTGTCTTGTGCATTCTTAAAATTTGGCGCAAAGATTAATTTGGGTTGGACATGTCTGATCTAGATATTTGTGTCAAAAACAAGTAGGTACACACAAATATAATTCAACTCCGAAATTTACTATCCATCTTCCCATGTAATTACGTCGTCTGTTGCAAAAGTGTCTATCGGAGCACGCACCGGCCGCCTGTTCGAAGGCTCACGATGGCTTATAGTTTACGTGCCGTTGTAAAAATTACTCTTTCGGCCTTGCTCGTGTTTATTTTCTATGTCTATGTCTATGTCAAGGACTCAAAATCAGACTTATAGGGTGCAAGTTGAGCGTGATTGATGGAAATTATGCAGTCTCATTTGTTTGTTCGCAACAGTCAGTCTGATTATTCGTTCTGATTCATGAGTACATGCCATTTCTATTGTTTTGAAGATTAGAATTGTAGTTTATCATAAAAACATTCAGACATGTACTTTAGATTGGGATTTTGAAGACAATTTATGTTTATCTGCATAATCTCTCTTTTTCTCTCCATTTCTTTCTTCCCTTTGAAACATGTTTCCTAGTGCAAATAATATTCCAAGTACAACATTGATGAGTCCAATAAAGATCAATCAATATTAGTTATTATTAACGTCCCGTAGGGTAAGGTATTTTTATCTGACAATTTATGTTTATCTGCATATTCTCTCTTTTGCTCTCCCTTTCTTTCTTTTTTTTTGAAACATGTTTCTATGTGAAAATAATATTTCAAGTACAAGATTGATGAATCCAATAAAAAGCAATTAGTATTATTTATTATCTTAATAACAAATGCAGCAAAAAGGAATGTGCCAACTATTAGGTTTATTTTTGAAACAAGTTTCTTAGTGAAAATTATATTCCAAGTACAACATTGATGAGTCGAATAAAAAGCAATCAATATTAGTTATTATTAACGTCCCGTATAATAAGGTATTTTTATCTGACAAATTATGTTTATCTGCATATTCTCTCTTTTGCTCTCCCTTTCTTTCTTCCCTTTGAAACATGTTTCCAAGTGAAAATAATATTTCAAGTACATGATTGATTAGTCTAATAAAAAACAATTAGTATTATTTATTATTTTAATAACAAATGTAGCAAAAAATAATGTGCAAACCGTTTGGTTTTTTTTGTAACATGTTTCCTATTGAAAATAATATTCCAAGTACAACATTGATCAGTCGAACAAAAAGCAATCAATATTAGTTATTATTAACGTCCCGTAGGGTAAGGTATTTTTATCTGACAATTTATGTTTATCTGCATATTCTCTCTTTTGCTCTCCCTTTCTTTCTTTTTTTTTTGGAACATGTTTCCATATGAAAATAATATTTCAAGTACAAGATTGATGAGTTCAATAAAAAGCAATTAGTATTATTTATTATCTTAATAACAAATGCAGCAAAAAGGAATGTGCCAACCATTAGGTTTATTTTTGAAACAAGTTTCTTAGTGAAAATTATATTCCAAGTACAACATTGAAGAGTCGTACAAAAACCCATCAATATTAGTTATTATTAACGTCCCGCATAATAAGGTATTTGAAAATGAGTACTAATATTGTTACAATTTTATTGGGTTTTGTACCAAGATCGTTGTAAATTTCAAAATCTTCAGAAAATTTTTTTTTTCTGCTGGTAACATTATCTTTCATCAAAAACAATTCGAAACTTTTTGATATGGCTTCGTCCTCCTCAAACTACAACACTAGACTCAAACTTATTAAGACGCGTACATATAAATTAGCCAGCTCTTTCAATACGATCGACGGTATAGGTATTCAACTTATGAATAAACTTCCACTTAATATCCGAAACTTAGACAGCAAAAAATTTCATGCTTTCCTAGTTAAACTTTTTAAAGAATTAGCTTTTTATGACATTACTGAATTTTCTCAATTTGATTTCAATAACTATTTTCTTGAATAATCCTTATCCTTTGTCTATGTAGTCTGACCATTTGATCGCCTGTACAACCATATATTTTTTTTTTTAATTTTTTTTTATTGCTATTTTATTAATTTAACATTTTTACGGTTTTAAATGAGTATAACTTTCAACCTTGTGCAAGAATTTTGAGCTTGACTGGTGGTCAAATAGACTTTAATATGATGAACTTGATGATGAACAATGTATTTAATGTTCGAATGCTTTTTTTTAGCTCTTTTTTTTTAGAAGCGAAATTCGTGCAGCTACTATGATTATTATAAAATTACTATCCTTTTAATATTAACTATGAATAAGCTTGACAAGAGCCTGAAATAATATCTATTATTATTGATTACGGCTTGCTTATAAATAAATAAATAAATAAATAAATAAATAAGATAATTCAGATGAATTTATTTGGCATCTCTTGCTAATGTAAAGCGTTTTGAGCGATAAGATCGTCACTGTATATGAACGATAAAAATGCTTAAAACTATTGTTGGAAATCATTGATCAATTTTTATTGATTACTGTTTCATTTTTCTCGAATATTTAATTGTCATACGGGAAGTTTCTGCAATTTGCCTTAAGGCACGATGCCATGCATCACTAGTTTAATAACAAATTCAGCAAAAAGGAATGAGCCAACCGTTAGGTAGGCTGTTTAAAGCCACGATATTAAGAAAGTCATCACAACAAGCTTGAAGAATATTAAGACCTGATGACTATATGTTTATATTGCTATTGATATTATATACATTTATAAAAAATATTTAGTAATATTACAGCTACGAAATCAAAATAATTATAGGTCAGGGCGGGGCACATAGGTCCAATTTGATTTTGAGCCTTTATATTGTGAAAACCAAACCAATTATATCACAACAAATAACACATATCAAACAAACAACTATTTGACTATGTTTTGTAAAAATTCCTGATAATAATGATCGCAAAAATGTGTTTGTTGTATGTTTTTCAAAATTTTGTTACCTGGCTCTTAATACGCCATAGGCTTAGTAAAATGGGACGGCCAGAGGGAAAGCAGGACCCATGTCTTATTTTTAATTTAATAGGTTTTACCAAATAATAGCTACATTATTCCACTAATGTAAAATATAAATTTATCAGATATAACATTGCATATAACCCTGATCTGGTATTTCGTAAAAAAAATTTATCAGCATAGTTGAAATAACTATTAATTTAATTTATTTCTAGTAAAATCATTTTTTTAACTGAATTTATATTTTTATTCGTATTTTTATTGTTTGCGCCTTTGGGGACGTCCATTAATCACTTAATCGATTTTTTAAAGATTTCTGGACTCCCCTCACCCTTGGTGATTTGACGTGATATTCAAAATTAACTCCCCTCTCCCCCACCTAAACCAATAAATATCACGTGTATTTTTAGCGACAAGAAGAAAATGTATTTTTTTACATTTTTTTTCAAACGTCGGATTAAAAAAAAAATCAGATAAAACATAAATACACGTGATATCTTATTATACCCCTCCATTCTCCTCGTGATATT
>NW_020537324.1:26036287-26065805 GCF_003426905.1 Ctenocephalides felis
ATGAAAAAACTAACAACAAAAAATACTCAGTTATAAATTTTTACAAACAGTCGTTCTTCTCCTGATAGCAATGGTTTTTATTTAAGGAATTGGCTGCTTATACATTTTTTGCCCTCTACTTTTGAATATTATTGGTAAAAGTTTACTTATTATTGAGATATCGGTGTAGAACCTATCTACCAAGGACCTTTAAGTAAGGTGACTTCTCGTCCCGGATTTTTACCTCTGTCCCAAAATTTTCTAAAACCCGGATTTAGATTTTTAGTCCCGGATTGTCTCTGGTTTTCAAAAAGTATAGGTTTACTTTTATATGCAATGCCGAATACAACTTTCCAACGGCAGCATAAAACAATCTCTCACATTAATACATTTAAAATGAATTTTTCAAGAATAGGAAAACTAACTATTTGACTATCTGGCACAACTGCTAATTTTTCAAGTTAATTATGAGAATTGAGAATTAAACAGAATTTTATATAGGACTCAGAAGCCAAAAAAAATATCGATAAAAATATAAGATAAGAACCATCATAGGTTAAAAAAGAGTATATACATAATAACGTATAATCGAATTGTAAGTTCTCACCAGAAGTTCGTAATTCTGATTTAAAGCAAATTAATTCAATAACAAAACCTTTTTTATTGCATCCTTAAATAATATTTTTGTTATTCCAGTATTATATTTAAGTTATTTGGTAAACTTACTCCAGTAAAAATTGCTGTCCCGTTTTTGACTTAAAACTAGTGGGGTGCATGTCATCGTGCCTCAAGGTAAATTTCTAGAATTTCCCGTATCGTAATTAAAACTTGGTACGGAACCCAAAAGATTTACACAAAATGTGTAAACATTATTAAATATCTGTAAAATATCTGATAATTTGATGTCCAATAAACATTTTTGACCGCGAAATGACATTTTTTTAAATTATTTTTATTGAGAGTCCATAACCGCTAGACGTCGGACGCTCCGTTCTCTTAAAACTGATTCACCGTTTTTGGCACTTTTTGCCCCGTGTCTTCGGCACGGCTAGACTTGCCTTTGCCAAAAACTAATCAACACCTCTCATTATCAATACGAATCGAATATTTTTTTGAATTATTCAAATCAGTTGATCGGTGTTCCCGAAATCGTCGACGAAAATTTGTATCCGCATACACACACATACATTTTCGATTTTTTGTGATTACTATAACTTACCCTACTGGAAGTTAAAATATGGTCATCTTACCTTAAGGCCTCCCTATATATACATAAATGTTACAATTAATTTCATTGATATCACAGTTGTCAATGTCGGTGACATAGTTTTGATTTTATCGTATACCTCACAACAGCGACAAAGCCAAAATCGTCCGCAATCAAATTGACGTCGAGGGTGTTTCGTTCAGTATTAATTTTCTATAAGCAACACAACAGAATCAGGTTAAATTGAATACAAAACCATTGTTCCCGTGCGAACGGTAATTATTTCCCAAAGGCGTGACAGCTCTACGTTGCATGCAGAAGAACAGAAAACCCTATTCATAAACATTTTTACTCATTCCGGACGTCCGCGAGTATTCGCAGGCAAACTTAGCGCCGCAGAGCAAATTTATGACGCGTTACTGATATCTAGGTTAAAAATACAGGGAGCTGCCTGTAATTATCCAATCTCGGGTATCGCATCGAAAACTCGAGCACATAATTATGTAGTTACACAGGAATCATATCGGAGGTACAGACGGGGATGATATGAGTTTGTTGAACTTTCTGAGCTTTCAATGGATTTACCAGTAGTTGTTTGAGTTTTTTTTATTGGTAAAACTTGGTTCTGGGTCAATATCTAGAGCAGTTAATTGTGGTCGACGAGTATACTCGACATGAAAGAGTTACAGAATTATTGTCATGTGTATGAAACAGTGACAAATATTGCTATTTAAATAGACATTTTGGATCAAAACCAGGTTCGACTGTACTTAAGGGGGTAAGTTATTGTAATGGGCCGAAAATTGAAATTGAAAATTTTTACATTTCTCGACGTTTTGGAGGTTTCTGAACATTTTGGCATACCTCAGAAAAAATGGATGTGTGTGTGTGTATGTATGTATGGATACAAATTTCCAGTCACGTTTTTGAACGCACAGATCAACCGATTTGAATGGTTTAAAAAACATTCGATTCTTATTGATAGGGAGAAGAGCTTATTAGTTTTTGGCAAAGGCAGGTCCAGCCGTTTTGCAGATACGGAGCAAAAAGAGCAGAAAATAGAAGTCTAGTTTTTGAGAGAACGGAGTATCGGATTTGAATGATCTAAAAAAATTCAATTAGTAATAATGGGGAGAAGTGTTTATTAGTTTTTTGGCAAAGGCAGGCCCAGCCATTTCGAAGATACGGTGCTAAATATGTAAAAAATGGCAGTTTTTGAAAGAACTAAGCGTCCGATTTAAATGATTCAAAGAATTTTCTGCTTGTCGTAACAAAATAATTGATTTTGGTAAAAAAAAATTGTTTCAACTTTTTTGTTCAAAACTTTTTTTTGAATATCGAAAATAATTCAGATTTTATTCTTAAATCTGACTATAGTTCTAATATACTTCAAACAAATAATTTCAACTTTGCAATTCAGTTTATATAATTCTTATAAATATTAGACAATGTCACAATATTATTAATAATCTATTTGAAAACATTCAGTATTCCTCGAACATTTCGTTACAGTACGGGAAGTTCCAGCAATTTGCCTTAAGGCACGATGCCATACACGCCACTAGTTTTTTTTTAATTACAAACTGTCTATATAGACATTGAGTAATTGTGATAATAAAATAAATACATTTTATCTAACTAATAAAATCATTTATACGTAAATGAATTCAAATTTTTACTGGTTAAAGAAACCAGTACAAATCTGCACGCAATGTTTATTTTTCATGCAAAAAATCTGTATTTTCAGTATATATTAAATATTTGGTTTATTGGGTAGGTAGATGTTCTATTTACCCACTATACAAAAAATTAATCGTTTTCGGAGCCTAAAGCCCACTTTGTGAAACAATTTCTAATGTGAGTTATGTACGATCACAATATGATACAGCCAAGAAAATAAAGTTAAGTTTGAAATAATATGATACTGTAGAATTTTCATCAATACTTAATAGATTAGAATTGAAGATTCGAATTGGATTTTGAACTGTTTATTTAGAAAATAATGTTTTAGATTGCACAAAACCTAATCAACACAAGTTTATGCATACTTATAGCACATGCATTTAAAATAATTGAATTAAATTAATCCAACACGTAAATTTTGTACGATAGCAAGTACAAAATACAGAACAGAAATTATAAGGTTCATCGGATAACTTTATTTTGAAAATGCTATAAAAACAACTACTAAATATTTTCTCAATCTCAAATTTCTTTTTTTATTTGGAAGTATAATTCTTTCGGCTAATAATGAAAAATTATTTCATTCAAATGTATGCCTAACTTTTAAATGACTGCCAAAAAAATCTAAATTGCCACCAATAAAAAAAATTAGATGGTATTAGATGACCCATTTATCTATATAGATTTATCTTTAATGTTTTTTGTAATATTTAAAGATTTTTGGATTACTTATATATCGTTGAATGTATTCTTTTATAAACTTAAATCACATATAATATGTGCCTACGTTAGTCACATAAGAACTTTTTTAATATATATTGAATGGCAATCAAAATCACAATCACAATTATATTCTACAAGCCACGTGACTATAATTTAGAATTAGATCTTCATTTTATATGAAGGATCAAATATAGTTCTATATTAGCTATAATATTCCAGTGGGATAATAAGTAAAATTTAGTTATGAAATTTCAAATTGTGTAATATAAATTCTTCCTTTACACCCGATGTCTTACCAACGCAACTTATTCTGTAATTGACGAATATACTCGTCATTGCTCGAATTTGACGAGTAAAATTGTGCGAACTCTCCACAGACAACTAGTTAAATTGAATTATGACAAAAGTGAAATGTTCAAAACTAAAATATTCACAACGTTGTTTAAATTATAAAAACGGAATTTATAAGCTATTTCTCTCATGGAATAGTATCTTAAAAGAAGTTTGAGTTACATTCCGAATGGGAAACGAATACTAAATATATAGTTTTAAATAATAAATTAATAACTGCATTCACGTCGAATAATGCATATTGTAGTGAATGACAAATATCAATTTATTATTTAATACTTTGAAGTTTGAACTACATACATTCTATACACAGCTTGTACATATATATGTATAAATATTTATTCGCCAACAATAGTTTCAGTATTTCAGTGTAAAACGAAATATACTGTATGCAAACACATTCTTCTGTACATTTCTGTTATGGACGAAATTCAAACTTCTCACCAAACTAAAAAAAAATGAATTGTTTATGAGTCGTTTGAACTGCGCTCTCTAAGAACTTATAAATTTCTAGTTATTTACTTTCACTACAACTTAGGAATTCTACAAAATTCCGCAATTGTTTGAAAGTAAACCAACAATAGAGAACATCTACCTCGGCTAAATTCAATATATTCCTTAAAGTCAATGCAAAACTAAGATAATATTTTATAGTTAATTTTTGGTTTCTTTTTAAAAATTTTGATTTCGAACGGTTTTACTGAATATGAAATACTCGTAAATGTCAATAAAAACTACAAATACTTATTTTAATTTAATGTTAAAAATAAGTAACGTTGAAATGTAAATTAAAATAGATTATACATTCTTATAATTAATTCTTACCACAAGGAGATTTATCTGAATTTGAACATGTGCTTACCTGCAAATAAAAAAAAACAATTGTTAGTTATCATTTAGTATTCATAGCATACAGGTATTTACAATACGATTTGATTGTGGTTTCACCACAAATCTAAAACATCCAATAAATTATTAATGGTCAGCAATTACGATGGAGGCTGCTGATTCCAATTATTGGGTCCAGTTTACATTTCAGGCAAATATATCATGGTTGTGATTGACTGTTTATTCAATCTATCAGCAATGGCATTATGCTATATGATATTGCAAAATATTAAAATTTCATATAGTGTATTCGTGGACTAACAAATACCATATAATACATAGGGGCATATTTACAATTGCAAACTAGTACTTATATGTGCATATGCATATATGAGTACTTTTCATATATTTATTTCAAGTGCATATGTTTGTGTGACAATTTGTGATATAGCTATATATTAAAAGATTGATAACAGTTATTAATTTAAAATTGATTGCATAAATAGTGTATTCAAAAACGTTAATATATCATTCGAAGTTTTCGCGTGTTTTACATTCGCTTTTCCAATCCGCCAATAGTTTTAAATCAAACTCCATCATGATAAATGACCACTGAGCACTTTTGGTTAACTAATAATCCTCCGATAGCGCAAATTTATTGAATTTATCTATCGTAGGGTACCACGACGTGCTATTGAGCATAATTAGTCATAATTTACCTTCTATGTATAATAATAATTTATACATGTAATTATAAATGCATTTCATAGCGAACTTTTGCGTGCGTAGATTCCGAACTAAAATTATAGTGAAATTCGATACTGAAATAATGATCGCGTAAGCGGAATTCATTGTCGGCAGAAGCTAAATAAATTAGCAGTTTTAGTGTTATATTTATAACGTAATAAAACATTAATCTGCTATAGTAAACTTCCTATATTAGGATTATCTTATTCTGTTTTATTCTCGTGAAACTTAATCATACATAGACCTTCGAACAGCAATCAGAATTAATTTTTAGCGTAAAGTTTTAATAGACTGCAATCCAATGGTTAAACCATTATTTATCAGATGAACATTTTGATAGTAGGGGGAAGTACTCGAGTGCCGGACAACTAAGGTTATTTATAAATAAATCAAAAAATATTTTACTAATGTTAGATAACAAAGTTAAAAATAAATAATACTATCAATCAAACTTTGGTAACAAAAAATATGATTTTACAAACTGGCACCTAGTACCGGGCATTTCAAAATAACCAGCATTGATCACATATCTAGCCATCTCCACACTCTGGCCCCATGTTACCCCCTGTTAACCCCATGCCTTAATGATGGATGTTCTTGTATCAAACTTCTACACATTTGTGTTTGACGAATATTCTTAGATATTGCAAAAAAAATCACTAATTATCCACCCTTTTGGCTAGGCCACACCGATGCTCTCAGCTGGAGCATTCATCATAAGATTTTCATTCTTTGACTAGGAAATACGAAGGATGCGCGTATCTAGTGACAGTTAGCACTCATACAGAACAAAATTAAATAACTAGAACAAATTACATCAATTTTCACAAGAAATATCAATATGTTTACTGTCCGGCGCTAAGGGCGACTTAGTGTTCGGTGCTAAGGGACAGACATTTTGGTTCATTTGGTGGTACCTACTAAAAATTTTTAAAAGATCTAATAATATTCTACCATTTTACGGATAACAATCAAGTACTACTTTTATCTTTGAATGCCACTCAAATATAAATGCATGAATACACTAGAATTATTTCCATTGATATTTAGGTGACGCCGTGATTTTGTGCCTAAAACAACAAAGGGTTGCTCCCGCCGTGGCCGTGTGTGTCACAGGCGAGGCTTGACGCGTTATCCTGTACCACTGGAAGTGTGCTTCCAGTACCCCTTTTACTTGTATTTTGAAATTAAAAGCTTTATACTCGCTTAAATAATGCGTGTTAAATGAAGTGTACGGTGCTTGGTGCGGTCCGGTGTTACGGGACTTCCCCCTATATATAATGTAACAATAGCACCAAAAGGCTATTTTCATTTCTTTTCATATTTGAGATAAATGACCCCAATAGGTTCAATTTTGATATCACTGCTGCTCGATTTTAAGTTGCCTAGGATAAGTATCAAACTTATAACAAATTATCAGTAGAACTATTTTTTCATCGTATTTTTTGTACGGAGACAAGGCTAGATTTAACTGAAATATGTAAATAGAATAAAAAAAGCTAATACAAATTGGTTGTAAGTCGTATTTGACTTAAGGCAAGTTGCATGAACTTCCCGATATGTGTAAAAAATCGACTTGAATGACATTATATCAATATATTAATTTGTGAGTAAATCAATAACAAATAAATATATTTATTTATGAGTAACGCAGAGGTATATCGATTTGCTCTAAGCATCAAAATGCGAGAAACAGTTGCAGATTATTCAATTTTGTACATTAATTTTACCGAAATTCTCTGTTCTGTTTACTTGATCCTAGTACATATTTAACAAAATTGGTTCCCATTTTTTTAAATTTGTAAATGATATAAAGAACAAATAAAGTTTCAAAAAGAAAAATATTCTACATACGATAAACAAATTCCATTCTTATAACATGTTAATGTTAACCCCATGCCTTAATGATGGATGTTCTTGTAACCGTCGCCGCCTCTCGAACTTTAAAGCGCCAGTTCGGAATAGTTTAGAGTTCGTCTCACAAAGCACCTGAACTTTGTATCGATGTTTGTCGGCCTTTGTGCTGAATACCACAAAACAAAAACTTTGGCTAATGACGATTATCCCTGAGCAGCTTTCCCGGCTCTCGCGGGTGTAATCCGAAAATGTTATGCCCCCTGAATACTTGTCAACCCACTTAGCGAACTGAATCCCCGGGACGATTTCCAATTTAGGGCTGACCATAGGAAAAATAACAAAGATTTATTCAATAGTAACCCTAACATTTTTTCATTACTTTGTTGACTATTCATTCGTATATTAATGAAATAATACGTTTAAAGTTAGAAATTTTATAATATTTAATTCACACAAATACAAAGAAAAACCCTTTTTCTTAATTATAATTTTGAGCATGTAGTAGAGAGATAACGTATTAATACTTTATCTGGCATATGTACTACATGCGAATATGTTTTGGCCTATTTAAGTCATTGTTATTATATATAAGAACATTTGTTAGAGTGAAAGGGGTAAATGTGGTAAGAGGTAATTTTTATGTTGCTACTATTATTATTAAAATATTTTCATTATCATGTTGTTATAAATTTTGAGTATTTGATGTTTAGTTCTTTGTTTTTAGTATCACTTCCAAGGATTTTCTTGTGTTTTTCATCATAATATTATCTTATGGATATTAATATTATTCTTGATGGTAATATTAACTTATGTGTGTGAACTATGAACATACTATCTTATTTTTCATTATAAGAACTCTAAATTAAGGAATATCAATTAGTCTATTAACGATTTATTAACGAATCTGTACATAAAAATATTTAATTCTTAAAGAAAAACATAATTTTTTAAAAACATAAATTTACACTCGAAGTCATATACTTAACAGGCAGCAATTATTGGTTCAACATAAATAATATTTCAATTTGTGAAGAATAATTTTATAGGATTTGTTCAATTTTCTAAACTAGACTAGTATGTATTTTCTTGGACTATTTTGAATTATTTTAATATGAATAATATTTAAATTTGTAAAAAAAAATTGGTAGGATTTATTGTATTTTCTGGACTTGGAGAATTTTTAATTTCTTGGACTCTTGTGAGTTCTGAAAATTACGTGACCGACTGTTAATACCCTTTATTAATGAACTGAAGAAACTTGTAATTTGGAGCTAATCATAAAAATGTAATTTGGGAACCTTTATTTTCAAACAATTAGATTATATTGAATTGAAAAATTAGTAGTATTCAAAAGCAGTTAATCAATGTAAATATTATTTCCATTTTCAATTAAAAAAAACTGTTCAAATGCTCAACCTCAAACTCAATATACTTATTCTCAACCATCTTATTTACAATTTGAGATTGACCATTATTATTCTGAAAGCCTGGTATGTTAGATTTAGTGTTGCTATTGCTTTATTTTCGATTAATTTATCACATTTTTTTTGATATTCTTTGGAGCTCATGGACCACCTGGGAAAAACTGTTTAACAAATGGAAATTTAAAGTTAAAGACAAATTGGGACTGATTTTGACATAATCTATACCATAAAGTTTATAATATAAACTGATGTTGTAGTTTTAAAGATGAAATTTGCGACTGGTTTCTTCAAATTTTTTCGTTATTAATTATATTGGATCGTCCGTAGATAAACGGTTAAGAGCGACGGGACTTGATTCAGAGGTCCCGGGTTTGATACCCATTTCGAGCAGCCTGTTGCCAAGCACCAGTAACGATTTTCACTTGAAAATATAGATTGCAATATGTTTCCAAGTGAAAATAGCCCTTACCCGACATCAATAAAAAGTCAGCCCTATTAGATCAGTACTTATAATAAAATCATCAAATATGGATGAATTGAATTACCATCTAAAAAATACGAAGTGAAGAGAAATTCTAGGCCAATAGCTCATAGGACGTAAGGTTTTGATTGCTATTTTGTACAATATTAATCTTCATTATTATTGACAATAATTTAACCAGAATTTGAGTTGCGGACGCAATGCTTGAAAAGAATTGAAACTTCAAAAGCGATTACCAAATCAATGCTGACAATTGTGAATCTATTTGAAAATCATTTATCCCGATGAATGTAAAAAAGCACATGATATATAGCATCTGTATATAACATTGTCTAGGCCAATAGCTCATAGGACGTAAGGTTTTGATTGCTATTTTGTACAATATTAATCTTCATTATTATTGACAATAATTTAACCAAAATTTGAGTTGCGGACGCAATGCTTGAAAAGAATTGAAACTTCAAAAGCGATTACCAAATCAATGCTGACAATTGTGAATCTATTTGAAAATCATTTATCCCGATGAATGTAAAAAAGCACATGATATATAGCATCTGTATATAACATTGTCGCAGCACAGAGAATCCCTGAAGACCTACAAAAAACCTTTAGGTGATGATATACAAAATAGTACGGTGATAAAAATCGCGATCAAAATTTATGACGGCACGTTCTCAATATAAATATTTTTAAACGAAAATAATGTACACCCCATGTGACAAAATCAGTTAACGTGTCTGCCATAAATTCTCACCCCTGCATTTTGTGACTTTTCCTATACGCATATTTATCATTTGCAAACTTGTTTTGAAGATTTTTTTTCGTAAGCAAACAAAATTTTTCATGCTAGTATAAATAAAATATTGATAATTAATAGTGTGACATCGTTAAGAAAAATAATGTGAAGTGAGTTAATATATAAATTAAGAAAAATTTCTTTACACAATATATAAGAAATATTTTTTGCGTTTTCACATTGGACTTACAAGTCATAAAAAACCTTAATTAATTTAGAAATTATTACAGATAGAAAAAATTACATGAACGTGATTTGAATGTATTTTTTTTTGATATAGGAGTGCTGCTAATTTAATATGAGGAGGAAAAATATAACATGAACAAAAATTTATTGCAAATGTTTGATACATTTTTCGATATTAGGCGATATTTTTAGCAACAATGACAAATTTACTAATGTTTCCGGGATTAGATTCAATTAACCTTTTAATTGAGAAACTATTTATCAGACATTTGTGATTTCAAAAAATCACACAAATATATTATTGAACTTCAATATAAATGGACCATATAAGAATAAAATTTGAACTTAAACTATTAGCATTGAAAAATTGTTACAAAAGATTGTGAAAAATTTATTGATAATAAGCAAAGTTGATCCATCAAATTTAGTAATGCTGCTGAGATTAGACATGTTTTTTTTTAATCAAAGATTTAGTTTTTTAATAATTTAACTAATTTTTATTGAGCCAATAAATAAATTGCGCGAAATTTAATTTAAGTACTTTATTAAGCTAAAGTGGTAGATATAAACGGGTTAAACAAAGTATTTTTTATTTAGTTTATAGTTTATATTGTTAGTATAGTATATTAGTATTATTAGTATAGTATATAGTAGTTATAGTTTAGTTTATAAGTTTATAGCATATATAACATAATCGATTATTAATCTGTTTATTGAATTATTTTAATCTCTAATATGAAACTTTTTCATATTTTTTTTCAAAGTTAACATGATAACTTTAATTTGATGCCAAATCATGATTATTTTATTTCATTTATTTTTTTATTAGTTTTATTTTAAATAGCAATCAGAATGCAGTACAATTAAAATATTTGAGTATCTAATTTGATGAAAGCTCAAATATTTGATTACTAAAAATAAAATTAAAATATAAATTGCTGCTCATATAATTTATACGTAATTGCATTATAGCTGCAATTCAATACGCATATATAATATCCATTAAAACATAAAACAAACTGTAAAAATCAAGGTATTAATGTTTTTATGTGAATGATATAATACCAAAATTTAAAATATAATTACATTTTTAAAATAGCCAATCAAAGTGTATTTCTATAATTAAATAAATTTCAATTATCGATATGAAACAACATTTTCGTGTATTTTTCAATAAACAGGCTTTAATTTTATTCCAAATCACGATTATATATCATAAAAAATTCAAATATTTGATTACTAAAAATAACGTTTTAATATAAATTGCAGCTCATGTAATTTATACGTAATTCGTTAGTAATGAATGAATGGAAACGAATATAGGATTAAGTGATTTGGGCAACGCAAAAAATAGTGAAGCATTTTTTTCGGCTGTCTGTAGTAGACGAAGAGCTGGTATTTATCGATAAATAATTAAATAATAAATAGTATAATCATAGTATTTCATTGTAAATATATTTGCAATAATGTAATTCATGATATTTTTTTTTAATTACCTGAACAGCTATAAGAAATTAAGGTTTCTATAAGCTGTTGCGATGATTTGACTTTTAATTAACTACCTCGGTTTTACCCGAAGATTTGCCTTATCTCTATGTGATGAATTTTATTATTGCAATTTATGTTATGGTGAAATATTGTATACCGATGCAGCAATATATTTATATTTCCAAGTGATAAATCGATATCACTATTGCTTGATATTAGGCTGACCGAGGCGGGTATCGAACCATATTTTATAATTATCATGCAGGGATGCAAAAAAGTAAAAAAAATTCATTCATGTTTTCGCCGAAAATTCTGACTCGATTCTGAAGGCAAAACGCTACTTAATATTTTTTTTCAATTCGCAAATGTGTTGCCCCTCAGTTCTTGAAAATATATTTTATTGGCATCATTTTATAATATTTTTGCAATATTTTATAAATAATTATTATATTTTTCTTCTTCATTAACTTTATTTTATCACACCATGTTACGCTTAAAACTTTAAAATATGTTAGTTAGATTATTTAAAAGCAAGAATAATTGTGATATTTCAGTATCCAATTCGAATTATTACCAAACCGTTAGACTGAAATCGGATAAATGATATTATTATTTTATCTGAAGTAAAACTATAATGGTGCATGGCATCGTCCTTGCTGGATTGCTGGATCTTACCGTAACAAGAATTAAAATTTTTAAAAAGCCTTTAAATTTTTTTGGAAACTTAGAAAAAAAGAGATTTTTAAGAATTTACATTTAAAAAAAAAGACAAAAATTGTATGTTTTTTATACTTTGAAAAAATTTCAAAATTTTTAGTAATATTCAAAGCAATCGTGCTGTGTGGCTGTTTTAAAGAATAAATATCAAAGCGCGTATGCGCCGCGTCAAAGTCTAACAGATAAACATTGGTATGAAACCCATAAAAATGTAATCAAAATATCTGATAAATTGATGTGCATATGTCTAATGATCATTTTTGACCGTCAAATGGCATTTTTTTACTTTTTTTACTCAATTTCTGAAACCGCTAGACCTGCCCTCGTAAAAATTTAAACTGTATTTCATTTTGTCAGTACAAGTAAAATGTTTGTTGAGTTATTCAAATAGGAGACAGTGCTCTCTCAAAAACTAAATTACTATTTTGGCTCTTTTAACCCCGTATCGAATTTTTTTTTTAATTATTCAAATCGATTGATTTGAACACACACACACAAACACCCATTTTTTAAGGTACGCCAAAATGTTCAGAAACTACTAAAACATAAAGATAGATAGAAAAATTTCATTTTTGATTTTTTTGCGATTACTATATCTTACCCTATGGTAAACACATACTTACTTTTACCCGATACACGTACTTTTACCAATTGTTGTGTAAATCAATTAAGATAGACTTAAAACGTCCAGGAAACATAAAATTAGGGTATTATAATTTTTGTATGAGAGCATTAACCTTTTCCGCGGAAAATTAAATATATTTTAAATATATTCTAGCTATGTTCGTAATATACAAATTCTTCAAAGTTAATTGCTAAATATTCGGCATTTGAATTAAACCTCAAAGAAATGTTTCAATTAAGTTACCCAAATCTCTGGTGAGATATTTTCTAAAATATTTGTCGGCTCGCAGGCTAGAATCGCCGTAACGTCGAAAGAACGAACGGTACTTAATGGCAAGAATTTGGAGTAATGGCAGGCAATTTGCCAAAACGAACTAGAACTGTTTATTGATGGCTATTTTATTTGTAACTGTCATGACATTCACGGCTGGAGACATATAATATTTATCCCAATTTCTTATTAACGCCGTCCGAAGACTAACGTTTTATTTGTAATAATGGATAACAGCGGATTAAACGAATAATTTAGATGATTTTTATGTGTCTGGGAAAACAAGACCTGAGATAATATTAGTACTGTAACAAAATTGAAAGAACAATTTATTCTTAAGTAATTTTTAACTATTAAAAATGTTTCTGATTATTTTTATTATCTTATTAATTAGCAGAATACTGAAGAAGATTTCACTGCTTTGATTTTGAAAATTTTCAATCAAGTACCGAATATTATAGGTAGAAACTATTTTGTTACAAACAAAATTAGTTATCTAGATGTAACTAAAATTTTGCCTTGAGGTATGTTTCAACAACATCTTTTCGGTAATAAGTGTATAAAGCCTTCACTCGATAAGAATTGACAATTAGAAACTTTAAAAATTATGAAGATAAAATCAAATTTTTCATATGACACATTATTCAAAACTCTGATGAATTTCTATGACCATTTTTTGTAAGCCTATAATATTTAAGAATGTTTGTTAACACCATGCACCCTATTATCAAATAATGTTTCATCAAAATTGCTAAAAAATAGTTTTTTTAACAAAAATTAATCAGCACAATTTTTAAATAATTTGAAACGACGAAAAAACAAAATCAGCGTTATGATTTTTTATGATTAAAAAATATATTAATAACTAGAGGTGCATGGCATCGTGCCTTAAGGTAATTTTTTTTAAATTAAAAATTAAGGTAAATATCGTTTGTTCAAACCGTCAACACAAGCAAAATGTTTTTCTAATCGTGCAGATCATGGTTCTCGCAAAAACCACATTTTTTTGCATATTTAGCTCAGTATCTCCAAAACGGCGGGATCTGTCTTTGCCAAAAACTAATCAGCACACTACCCCATCAGTAGGAATCCAAAGTTTTCTGAATCATTCAAATCGGTTGAACCGTAGGCCCAAAATCGGTGACGAAAAATTGTATACCTTCATACACACATAAACACATGCATTTTTCTAAGGCATGCCAAAATATTCAGAAAGCTTCGAAACGTGAAGATATGCAAACAAAATTATTTTAGATTTTTAGACGATTACAATTACCCTACGGGAAGTTAATAATCGGATTTAATAAATAAAATATGCTACAGATTTATATATTGTTTTTTAAAATATAGCTCGAATTATTCTGAATAACCTAATAAATCTATACAATTGTTGGAGTCCACATAGATTAATGATCTGTTTTAATCACATTTTTTATAGTCAGTATACACAATTTACTTCAATAGAATGCAAAAGAAATAGGCTTCCTAACGTGAAAAAATTTTTCGAAACAACCAACACCCACCAAAAATTTTTATAAGTTTCCATATATTTTTTTTAGTGGGAAATACATCACAACTATTAGAGCAGTGAAAATGAAAATATTTGATTGCTGTTCAATCAATAACAATAATAGCAATCTATTTTAAACAGAAAAAAGTCAATATGATATTAAATAAATGATATTCTATTATTCGAAAACAAAGAACTGGAACAACAAACCAATCGTAAATTTATTCGCAAGAGCAACAAAAAATAACAAGAATTCTGTACATGCAATTGAAAGAACTTCATCTCCTCTCTTATACATCGACACCGTCAGTTTAAGGATAAATAGTGCATTCTGGGGTCTAGAAATGAGCTAGGATTCATCTTTTATTCAGAGATGCTGCGCGAAACGCGTATCGCAAACATTTTTATTGAAAACTCCCATTTCATATGGAAATGTGAAGACGGAGGAACGCGCATTGTGTCGATATCATAAGCCCGAATGTGAAATCCACACAATTTCCGTTTCTGCAACAATAAAGTATCACATCGAACTGAAGTGGATACTTGCAGATGCATATTCAAGTACGACGACGTACCTATACATATTCTCATGAAAGTACAAAATTGAAAAAAGCACGAATAATGATCAAATATTTGTTCAGTAGGATATACATTTTATATGCACTTGAATAAATCAGATTCGAGCACTTATATTGTGTAGTTTTTTTTAATATATCTTAGTTACAATCTGTCACACATAGGACATTCAGTAATTATTTTTACTTTGTATATGTGGATTATTGAATGGATGGCAACCCAGTAGTTGTCCAATCCAGTTATGACTAATTAACTATACTCGAAGTATAGTCTGACATTTTTAATATATATATATATATATATATATATATATATATATATATATATATATATGCGCAACTATACCCTGGAGAGGCGATTTTCACTTGAAGCTATATTTGAGATCTATAACCTCAAGTGGAAATTTGACATCAAAGTTGACTGATGTCGGGCTATGGCAGTAGCGGGAATCAAACTAGCGAACCCTGGACTAGTTGACCAATATCGCCACCGCTTGCCCTTATTTTGTAGTTGTCAATAAAAAATGTTAAAGTATCAATTTTAGTTTACTACAGGGCAGACCAATTTCAGTTGGAGCAATTATATTGTGAAAACCGAACAAACTAAATCACAACAAATAATATATATAGAACAAATATTTCTCTGACTATGTTTGGTAAGACATCATTTTGTGAATATGATTTTCTGCTGTTTTTCAAAAATTTGGAACCTGGTCCTTTTTACCCCATAGGCAGACGGCCTGGGGGCAAACAGGTTCAAAGTTTAATTTTCATTTCAAAGGGATTTCACAAAATAATTATTCAACCAATGCAAAATATTTCATTTCACGAGCGCATTTTTTACAGAGGTAACACCGCAGGTAAATAGCCATAATCTAGCATTTTGATAGAAATATTTATCAGCAGAGTTGGAATAACTGATTATTTAATTTATCTCTTATAAAATTGATTATTTTATCTTAATTTACTTTGGTATTTGCTATTTTTATTTTCTACACCCATCTGCAAGCTTTTATAGTGGTTACATAAAAAATGTTGAGTGTAACTGAAAATTGAAAATACCTCTTAGGAAAGAATTAAATAACGTACTCTTAAAAATTTAATTAAAGTGTCGTAAACTAAACAATAATGCTCACAACAACAAAAAACTAAGAACTAAGACAATACTTTTGTTATGGATTTTCAAATATTTCCGTTTTTCAGCCGTTATACATCTCTTTTCTTCTACTTTCAAATATTATTATTAAAAAAATCTTAACAATACTTGTTTTGGTGATGTCGACGATGAATCTTTTTTCCTGCGGACCTTCAAGCCCCGCTCTACTCTATACATATATTTTATGTAGAATTTAGAATTTTGTGAATCCCGTAGAGTAAGTTATTGTAATCGTCAAAAAATCGAAATTGAGTGTGTATGTATGGATACAATTTTTCGTCTACATTTTCGGGTGCATCGATCAGCCGATTGGATTGGTTCGAAAAACATTCGATTACTATTGACAGGGAGATGTGCTGACTAGTTTTTTGCATAGGCAGATTCTGCCGTTTCGGAGATACGGAGCAAAAAGTGCAGAAAATATAAATCGAGTTTTTCAGGGAACGGAGCATACGATTTATATGATTCAAAAAACTTTCTGCTTGTGTTGACGTTGACGAAACCATTACTTTTGCAGAATTTTTTTTTTCATTTTTTTATCTAAAGTTCTAAAGCTCACTTATATACTTTAAATAAATAATTTTAACATAGCAATTTAGTTTATATAAATCTTATAAATATTAGACAATATCCTCAATATTAAATCCGATTGAATAAGCTTTGTTTATTTACTTTTCTGTAAACATATATAAGTTACAGTATATATAATAATCAATTTGAAAACATTTAATAATTCTGGGAAGTTCCAACAATTGGCCTTGAGACACAATGCCATACACCACTAGTTTGTTTTCATTTATATATCACATACTTTCACATTCACAATATCAGTTTACATACTAAAATTTTTCTCATGGCTAAATAACGTTTTCCGGGTCAGCTAGTATATATATATATTTGTGTGTGTATGTGTGTGTAAGGGCTTTCAAAAATATGTTCGACTGTACGAATGTTCTCATAATATTAGCGAATGTAAATAGATTGCGAATGAAAAGTTTGCGAAAACAGCCGTGAGCACAAAACTAGTTCAAAACACTTACGTAAATACATCTAGAGCATGTGTAGTTATATGAATATTCATCTGAATTTGCACGCCCGAATGCAAATGTACTATTATACAAAGTTTCTATATGGAACATTATTTACAGGCACCGTAATTCATTTGACACAAAACTGCTCCTTATAATCCCCGACGATGTATGCGCCAAGGACCTCCTCCGTGTGATATCCTTCTCAGTGTTACTAGTAGATTATACTTAAGGACCAGTTAACATTAATGTCTTGTAAAATATTAAATATTACACAATGCCATTGTGCTGCAGTCCGTGCTTTTCATTTTCCCGACAAAACGCTTTTAATAAATGGATGTCTTTGAGGTATTCTAAAAGATCATCTCTGGAATTAAATCGCGGACGAAGCGAAGACTAATCCTAATTACTTCTATACTATTATGTGCGCCTGACAATAATTCATGTAATCAATTTTAATCTGCAGATTAAATATAGAAATAAAGAATTTTATTAAATGGGATACTGAAAATAAAATTTAATAGTCTGCGTGGAGATATTTCCTTGGAACAAATTACAGCAATAAAATTGAAGTAATCATCTGTAAGAGACAAAGATGGAGGAAAGTGGCCGATAGAAGATATAATAATTATACAGCATTATTATTTGAAAATCCACTTTCAATAAATCAATATCACATTCAATGAGAAAATGTTGATGAATCATTAATATTATTAGTATTTGATAGATTTCTTAATATTTTTGAAATACTAGATTATTTTTGATAATAAATATTAAATCACTTAATGAGCGACAAAATGATTATCTTTGAGGTAAAAGATTAAAATAGTTAGTCTAAAAGATTTATTTCTCTAGTAAGAGTGCAAAAACACAAAGTCTAATCCCAATTATTATGTGATTCGAGTAACGATTTTTATAATGAACAATGATTTTCATATTAAAATTAGCAAAAAAAAAAGATTTAACAGATACATGAATTGGTGATTAATATTATTCTAATAAACACATTTTTGATATATTAGCAAAATGTTGTAAATAGATCAGTGGCAGATTGTAGGGTGAAAAAAAAAACAGAAAAAGAATTAAATGAATTAAAAGTAGTTGAATAAATCAAAGTTACTAATTATTACATAATGAGTACGAATGTGCAAAATATTGTTATCTATGGTCCATTTCAAGGAAGTTTGTGATAATTTTTAAAAACATTATTACAAGTTATTTGAAAAATATTTTTATTTAAAAGCTGGTTTGCAACACTAATTGAACGGATTTAAAAAAAAACTTTAAGGTTGGTAGATGTAGTAAAATCTTTGCCATGTTTGAAGCCAAAACCAGGCATTCCACTTGTCAGTTTCTAAATTCTGAATAAAACATCATGAAACGACTCTCGAGTCCAGGTAAATATTTTACTTAAACTTTACTAGCAGGAAATACCTTGCAATAAAATGACAGGGAGTCTCTGCACATGAAACATGAGTTTCATATGAGAAAATATTTTATTCAATATGAAATAAACTAGAAAATGCTTTCATGATGTAATATCTGTAAATCTTGTTTCATTGTATTGCTAAAATTTATATGCATATTAATAGTATTAAAGGGGTTTATTTCACAATGTCGTAAGTGTAAGAATTCTCAATTTTAATTAAGATATTATAGTGAAGATTGTTCAAGGTGAAGTAAAATCTTTTCTCAATGAATTATTTTATTTAACTATAATACAATGTCTGTTACAACTGCTAAATAATATGACATTAAATAACATATGAGTGAATAATAACATAAATATAAATAAAAAAGTACAAAATGAAGGATAGTATTCATCAAAATGATTTTCGTATTATGATGATTTTAATATGAAATAAGAATAAATAATGAATTATTTTCTTAGCTTTCCTATTTTAACAAAAATGACGATATTTTTGATTTGATGGTGATTATATATCTTGCTTGTATTTTTGAATATTTAATATTTTTAACTTTTCGTAGTTATAATGATCGCAGAAAAAATAAAAAATAAAATTGATGCAAAAATTTACGTTTCGAAGGTTTCTGAGCATCTGAACAGACTCCTGCAAAAAAGATGTATGTGTATATATGTAAGTATGTGCGGATACAAATTTGTCGACAATTTCGAGAGCATGGATCAACCGATTTCGGATCAATATTAACAAACATTCAATATCATATTGATAGCGAGATGTGCTAGTTAGTTTTCAGCAAAGGCAGGTTCAGTCGGTTAGAAAATACGGGGCAAAAAGCGAAATTCACTTTTCAAGAGCACAGAGCACTGTAATTTTACTTATATTATTGAAATGAAGAATCAGTTAAATTTTTGGAAGGCATGTCTAGCTTTTTGGAGACCTAATAAAAATAATTTGAAAAAAAAATGCCATTTGGAGGCCAAGAGTGATCATTTGAAATATGCACATCAAATTATCAGAAATTCTATAAAGATTTAAAAAAATATATCTTTACATTTTTATAGCTTTCGCAACAATATTCATAATGTTCAAACCGTTAGACTGAACTAGAACTTCAATATTTTGTCTCTGAAACAGCTATGCAGCGCGAATTAAACAATTTTTTTTAAAAAATGATTTTTAATTTTCAATTCATAAAGCTTATGATCATAATAGGTATATTTTTGCATTAATTTACTAGGTATATCATAGGTCCCTAAAAAATCGAAATTTTAGGCTTTAGTAGACTAATCAATTTGCTCCTAAAACTTATTTAGATTATTTGAAAGCAATTCCTCAACATTTTATTAAAAATCATTTCTTGTGCCATTTTCAGTTCAATAATTCTATATTGTGGATATCATATCAAAATTGCCTAGACCTAGTGTCAAAAGGTATAAAATATTAATTATTGTAGTTTTAGACTTACTAGCTTCCAATATTTTAACTATGTGGGTTTGAGTAATATAATTTAAATTAATATTATGTTTCAATATTTTGTGTTCAAATGTCCAATATAGCGGTAAAATTGTATTACTAAGCCATTTCATTCACCGGTTAATTAATTAGTGCGACCCAAATGAATCAGAGCGTGAATGTAAATCGCCTAAACCGTACCAGAAATTAAATTAGACTATGCAAAGTCAAATCTCGGCAGGATGAAACGGGGAGACACATTAATCAGACAGTTTAAGAATACGATAAAGGAACCGAGTGACATTTGTCCCTTGTAAGCCTTTTATGTAGGAATCTATCACAAGGAAATGTTTAACAATTCCCTTAAATGTTCCTTTATTAGATACGACCGTTGACCACAAAACGACCTGCGAATAAACATACATAAAACTCCAGATAAACATTTAATGGCTCGGCAAATATTTAACGGCGACGGGTTTATTGCACATATGTGATATTAGTGCTTGAAAAGTCACCATTAATGCCAAGTTTTGATGATAAAACGTCGAAATGGTCAAAGCATGATCCGTAAAATTATTTGCGTGATAAGGGAACAACCGACCTGGCCAACAGGTAGTCGAAATCACAAATAGGTAAATAAGGTGAACCAAGGAAAATGATTAAAGGTGGGTTGGTTTAATTATAACCACATTGTGTTTATTATTTATTATTGTCACACATTATAGTATTTATTCTAGATTCAATAACTAAAATAATTTTGTTTGTATAATTGGACATTAATAATAATTGTATTTATATATTTTGATTTCATAGATAAAAGCTAGTAGTATCTTGAAGTAAAAAAAATTGAATATTTTTTTTTGACAATCGAAAAATTAGATTTGTTTACCTTCCTGTAGGGAAGTTATAGTAATGGACCGAAAATCGAAAATGAAAATTTTTACATTTCTCGACGTTTTGAAGGTTTCTGAGCATTGCTGAGCATGAGGTATGCCAACCTCAGAAAAATGGATGTGTGTGTGTGTGTGTTGTTTTGTGTGCCCGCATTTTTTGTTCACGTTGTCGGGCGCACGGTTCAACCGATTTGAATGCTTCAAAAAATATTCAATTCCTATTGATAAGGAGGCAGGTCCAGCCGTCTGAAAAGCATTCATTTAGTATTGATTGGGAGAAATGGCTATTAGTTTTTGGCTAAGGCAGGCCCAGCCATTTTGAAGACACGGAGCTAAATATACAGAAAATGTCTGTTTTTGAGAGAAATAAGCATCCAAATCGAATGATTCACAAAACTTTTTGCTTGTGTTGAAAAAATAATTGCTTTTGGAAAAAAAATTATTTTAATTTTTTTTGTATATAGAAAATAATTCAGATTTCAATTTATATATTAACTTATATACTTTAGATACATATTTTTGACTTTGTGATTCAGTTTATACGTAGTACGACAATATTATACATAAGCACAGTTCAATCTTTTTGCAAATATTTGATAAATAGCAATAACCAACTATACAAAAATGGTACTTCATCCAAATTGGTTGCATTTCCAACTAATATATTTTGAACGTTTTTGAAATTTTCAAAATGCATTCAAAATTGAAGGTTTTTGCGAATTCTGAAGATTCGGCGGTTTAATCGCGATTTTTCGAATGGTTTTCAAATTTTAAGAGTAGGTAGGTTCAGCCGTTTTTTTAAAATGTCGACAAAAAGTTAAATCCTGGCTCATACTACAAAATAGTTGGCTTTTATTCCAGTTTTTGTTTTTTTTTTTAAATTTATCCACTCGTGATTGGCCCATAATATTTTAGTATGTTATTCTTTAAGACCGTGAAAAGTCTATCATCACAAACAGTTTAATTCAAATTGACAAAACAAATTAACAAGTAGTCGTAAAGAAACGACCAGGGCGATGAGATAATTAAAAAGAAATGATTCGGCCGATTATCACACAAAACTGAAGACGGGAGTGTTTATAAAGTTACATCGAATGACTTTTAAATTTTTGTAATCGGGTAAATCCATTTTGAGAAAACGTCATCTAAAACTTAAATTTCGGCTTTCAAATAGGCTTTTTACAATTTTGGATTCAAAATCGTATAAAACATTGAAAAAACAAATTTATAAAATCGTATTTTCTAGCAAAAGCAAACTTTGAATAGTTTATAAACTAACTAAATTATATCCCATAAAACTTTTCTAGGAGTCACAAAGTCCTTACACCTTCAAAATTACAGGTTTGATGAGCCCCATTAAAAGCCTGACGACAAAGAATAGTTGACTTTCACTTAAAAATAGAAATTTCAAATATATTACCAAATGAAGATGGAATTTTGTCGACATTGCTACATCAAATTAAAAAAAAATCATCAGAAATGGAAAAACTATAATAATGCAAGTATGTCGAGTATGGACAGGATGGCCTTAATTTGATAACAACAGCTTGATGTTCTGATTGCAATTCAAAGAAAATTATTATAATTTTAACTACAATCTGCCATACTAGGACATTCTATAAATGTTTTGACGTTATTATATGAATTTTTCAAATGGTTGGCAGCCGAGTAGTTGTCCAATCCAGTTGTGACTAATTAACTATACTCAAAGTATTTCTCGACATTTTTATTGTTAATGCAGCTATGCCAAAGCGAGGTGATTTTATCTAGAGATCATATATAGATCTATAACCTCAAATAAAAGTTTGGCATCAAAGCTGCCTGATATTGAGCTTGGCTGGGGATCGAACGCGCGAACCCGGAACTAGTTTGGGCTATCCCACGTCCGAATCGATTTTGCCACCACTAGCTCATATTCAAAAATAAGAAAAAATCAGTCCATAATCGCAATGTGTAAAACATATTTCCTTTCTCTGACAAGAAGTACTCATACAAGAAAAATCCTTGTCAATAATGTTATTTTGCTCCTTGCAATGTTTACAAAGAAAAATCAAATAGTATTTCATTCCCTATAGTAGCTTATCGGATAACACAAATCCTCCGGCAGCTACTCTAGGTCATAAAGAACGATACAAAGATGTGAGATTGAATTTTTCTTAATAGTCGGTGTTTTATTGCAGACGCAGTTACAACGTAAAACAGAGAATACCTTTCAAAGCTTTATTGGAACCCGTAAAACAAGTGACGACATGATTCAGATATTTCGGTAGTCGAAATTTTATAGTACAACAAGGAATAAAGCGACTTTACGACTGGAACAAATATGTCATTAAATTAAATAATTTGCTGAACTGACAGGATGAAAAATGGCTTTGGAATATTCCATATGGTAATAAAATTTAAACATTGTAGCGTATTATTGCTTAATATTTTATAAATTTAGAGGAAAGATAGATATAGGGGTCAACTCTATGGTAAAATAGACAGCAATATAACGTTTTTCTCCATATTAAATGGTAGTAAATACTGTCTAAATAATATGTGCAATCAGGTCTTTTGCACATAAAACATAACTTTACTTAAATATTTTTTTTTAATTTTGATTTTATTCTGCAATCTGTATATATAATTACATTGAGCAGAGTATGCAGACAATTAGTTGTTCACAAATTAGTAGATACCCCCGTTGGGGTATCTTCTACAGCTTATATAATAAAATAAAACTAAAAACAAAAAAAAAAAACAATAAATTGCAGTCAAATTAAAGTATTATAGTTAATTGAACTATATTAGGTCTCCAGGTATTTTTCTTTTAAGTCTGGTCGGCTGGCCTTCCTGGTATAAATAACATGCTAGTTGGTTAGGATGTGCGTATATTCTGTTCTTATAATTAATGGCCAACATTGATATATGTTCTTAAATTGTAGGTATACCTGTGTCTTTGTGGAGAATCCATGTTGGAGTGTACCGAGAAGCGTTAATATTTGACGCAGGAATTTGTTTTGTGCGCGTTGTATTGTTTAAATTGCTCTTTTTAGCAGCGCCCCAACGTTGAATTCCGTAGGTCCACACGGGTTTGATCATCGCCTTATATATAAGTAATTTGTTGTAAGTTGATAATTCTGATTTTCTGTTTGGGAGCCAATAATAATTTTTGAAGATTAGATATATTTGTTGTCTTTTGTTCTTTATGTGTTTTTTCCGGTTCAGTTTCCTATCTAAGTGAATGCCGAGATACTTTATTGATTTTTTGGGCGGAATAATTGCATCGTTGAGCACAACTGCGAGTCAAGTTTGAATGCAAAGTCATGTGAACTGATTTTGTGCTATTAATGTTGATGTAGTTATGATAACAATTTTATTCTGGATTTTATATAAAGAAAGGAGCGTAACATAGCGTTGCTATAATAACCTTATGTATCGTCAACATCAAGTTGGACGCAACAAGCAATTTGTTCACAAAATTTTGTGGTAGGTACAGGTCATTTGTAACAGTAGTAAATGTATACACCAGTTAATATACATATATTCCAAGATTTTGCAAAATTGATTCCACTTGACATTTTCTATAATGAGAATTTGTATATTCAAAAGCGACGTCATAGTAGAGGCGCTGCGTCCTAAGCAGCTTATTGAATACATCATTATAAAAATCGAATAGCGCTGATTTGTTTCTCAGGAGAATGCATCTTTGTCCTTGTTACAGCAGCAAAATCAAATATGAGAAGTAATAAGGAATTTCCGAGGTTGCAGAAATATTGTTTAATCATTTAAATTACAATGTTTTGTATTCGCGACATGAATTACATCAAGGTTGGTAATAATTGATATTTATAAAAAGAATGATACTTCTAATTATTTGTACAAAAAATATTTTTTGAAAAATATTTTAAATTTGATAAAAAAGATGTATGATGTATGAATTTGCATATAATACAATCCAGCTTCTGAAATTCAACTAATATAGAAGGCTTTATATTATAAAATATTTTATTGCATCTGGCTTATTTGATGATATTGCATATAAAAAATTATGTTTGGCACAAATAAAATGCAAGACTTTGCGTAATCCAAGAAAAAAATGCTATACAAAGTAGTTGTACGTCTAATAATTTTTTTACAACAAATATCACTATTAAAAAATTACGTTATACAGTTTGTGGTTTTTATTCCTGATTTGTGGTTTTTGTTGACAAACTCATCGAAATTGCGCATAAAGTATGTACTTCTAAATAAGCAGTTAAGGCCAAACATAATGCAGAAATTTATTAATAGTTAACAAAATTGACTTGATGATTTTATGATAAAAAAGCCTTTGCATGGTATATTTGCACACTACCTTCATTACCAATTTCCCTAGTGTTGCAATTAATCTAAATACAGAATAAACAATAGCTACCATACAGGTAAATTTGGTTACGTTTTTATTTTTTGAATTTCTCAATCTTTATTTTATAATCCTGATTGATGAAATCTTCAATTACAATAAATTTTACTTAAAGAAAGACCACTCAATGTCGACAAATTTCAAAAATATTAAATTCATAGTTCAACAAAAAGTCTTAATTCTTGAAAACTTAGGGTAAATGTTGAACTTGAAATATTATTCACGGTTACGGTTTAAGGTTTTAAATAAACAAAATTAATAAAATTTAACCACAACAATTAACATAATTTTATCAAACGTGAGTTTTTTATTCTGAATATTTATCAGGATAGGTAATGTCAATACTATCACCCCGTGTACTTGACGTTAATATCTGCATAGTTTGTATAGAAAAATTGTTGCAGAATATTGACTTAACCCTTTCCACTCGCGAATTGTAGAATTAATACGTATTTTGCCGGCATCCCAGTGGAAAGGATTAAAATCAAAGATATTTCTTTATTAAATGTTCGATAAACGTAATTAGCCAATCTACACTATAACAAAATTAATCACTCCATATACAAAGTATATGTACAAGAGGTTCCTATGCAAAATTTACATTTTTAAATCCCAACATTGCACTTCTATCAATTTATTCAAATTGATGAACTTAATCATTTTCACGAACGTTGTTTTCCAATCTGCCTTGGTTTGCTAAACTTATTTAAAGCATCAAAACTCAACTCCTTCGATATGTAATTCTATCGAGACTATATTGAAGATTGATCGACTATGGAAATTGCAAATTAAATAGTTCTTGTTTCGCGGCAAATGATGCATTGCATCGCTTTTTTTCAATGAATATATAATATCAAGAGACTATCGGTCTGTGTCTAACATTATATTATTCATAGGATTTGGCTGCAGAGAAAATTGAATTTTAACTTTATATTTGCGCTTCACTTACGATACGTTGCAGTGAAGTGGGTATACGAGTATTTCTTTATTTTCCGACGAACTTGCAAACTCGTAAAGTGTTAAATTGATAATATAGTTTGTTTGAATAAAACTTTCATTTTATATAGAGAATTTATAATGAGAAAGAAAAAGTGGTGTTACGTTAGAAGCATGCTTGTTGTATAGACTCGAAGTACACTAATCGATCAATCTTTATGTATACTAATCTGGAAAATTACATCGATATGCCTTTTAAAATAAAATATTAAAATTCTAATAAATTTTTACTCCTTTTATTACCACATTTTTCACTGTTTTAAGATATAAAATAGAGTAGAGCGTGGTTTAAAGGCCCGCGGGTAAAAGGTCTACCACCATTATCTCAAAATCAAATAAAGTGTGGACTTTTGTAACTATACTATTTTAGAGTAGAGGAAAAACAATCGCGTAGTGTAGTTAGTCAAATGGCCACATTTTTGTTAGGGTTTTTGTTTTTAAACACGTTATATAGATACAATTTTTAAGAATACGTTATTTATTTGTTTTATAAGATGTACTGTAAATTTTAAGTTGAATTCAACCGTTTTTTTCTATATAACCTCTATAAAAGCCCTCACGTGGTGTGGGTAAAAAGGCCCAATTGAACCTTTAAACCTGGCAATGATTAAAACCATGAAAAATGGTGAATGAAAAATAAATTGAGTTAGAAGAAGCAACTCTACAAGAGAAATTAAATTAATCGTTATTCCAAATCAGCTGATAATTATTTTTGACAAAATACTAAATCAAGGTTATATATATAGTGTTATTTTTGCAAAAAAATATACTCAAGAATAATGAATAATGGTTGAGTAATGTAACCATTTTTTGTTAATATTATTTTTTGGCCTCGTTTTTTTAGAGCATTTAGTCACCTACACTCAACTTCTGCCTATTTTATTTTTTTTTATATTCTAAATCATTTTAATTTATTCTATACTATTTTGCATATATAATCTATACTATATTTTTTAATTTATATGCAATTTTAATTTAATGTACTTTTAACTGATTTCTTCATTCTTTTTTTTACATCTAAATCTGATTTTCTTGAATACTAATCTTGTTTTTTTCTTTTTACTTCTAATTTTTTTCTAATTCAACTCAACTTAATTCTGATATTCTCCAATTCTAATATTTTTTTTACTTTCTTTTTTTTTATAATTTTATTCACATTTTTTTTCAACGATTCTAATTATATTTAATTTCAAATTAACCATTTTCAGATTTGATTTTCTATACAATTTCTTAACCAACAATTCAATTTCTTTTAAACTTGTCATATTTTTTTATGTAATTGCCAAGAATCGATTTAAGGACAAGGTTAGATTTTTACAATATAGTTGCACAAATTCAGATTGGACCTTTGTGCTCCGCCCTACCCTATTGAATATTATAAAATGATTATAATCAAAATTTATATTATATATAACAAATCATTTAGCAAATTTTAAATTAAAGAAACTTGAAGTTATTCTGACAAAAAAGAACAAAAACATTAACTTTTTCATCTACTTAATTGAAAAGCATAATTCGCTAAAAATTGAGTGCATTCTGAGAAATAATAGCACAAAAATCATTTCGAAATTTTAAATCTATTAAGAATTAGACTAAATTTAATTACATATAATATATTTAATGTATGAAACTATTATTTGTCAAAAACTGTGAAACTATTATTTTTTGCATAAATATTGCATTAGATTTGATGACAACGTCAAAATCACGAGAAAGTGTGAAAAAACGCTCTTCGACCTTGCCTGCAAATTATATATCAATTTATAGATTATCACAAGCAAATACATTTTATAAGAAAAGTTTTTTGTACCGATACATCTCTTATACTATCAATTCCTCATAGTATAGGAGCCAGCAACGTTTTCAAAACAAGCATTTTAGTCAGGCTGGTTTTTTGGTATGTGGTTCTTGGTGCTCTCTCGGTTAGGGTAAGGGCCGTCTGGCAGCTGGAACTGGTTGCGTTAATTAGTGCGCAGCCAATTTGTACAGCGCGATTTCAAAATTTTGAAAGCATTTTAGTCAGTCCAATTTTCGTTTTTTTGACTTCGAATAGGTTCACCAGACTCACATTTTTTGTTGCCAGACATTTTGGGCGCTGCTAAATATGTGCCAGACGCCAATTTATTTATTAATTTTTTTAAAAATTCAAATCATTTTAGTCCGTCTGAAATTTTAATATTATATTTGTTAAGGGTGAAAACATCTAAAATTAATTTGCCAGACATTTCTGCGGTTGTTAACCATGTCTGGCAATTAAAAATGACTGGCAATATGATACTAGTAGACAGAGTGAGACAATTGCCAAATACATTGGCGCGAATGAAACAAAAACTATTATACTCGTAAGAGCGCAATACGTATACTATTCAAAGTTAATGCAATTTCAACAATATTTTCATAAAACAAATAAAATAAAGGTAAATAAAGACCTAATTAGAAAAGAGAGAATAAAAAAATTGCATTATATTAGTCATTTTTTTTTTAATTTTACTAGCTCTAAAAAATATTTTAATGATTCTAAAATATTGCTGTTAATATTTTTAAAATTTGACTCGACGGGGGTTAAGAAACATTGTCAATTTCGTAAGAATATCATATCTTTTAAGTTTTGTGATGAGAACTGACATAATCATTATTTTTGTTGTACGCAAATATTTTTTATCGCTAAGTTAACTGAGTCGAATGATTTCATTTTACATGGTACTTAGCTTTAGCAGCAACTAATTGTAACT
>NW_020537324.1:26066805-26116805 GCF_003426905.1 Ctenocephalides felis
AGTTTTTGTTTCATTCGCGCCAATGTATTTGGCAATTGTCTCACTCTGTCTACTAGTATCATATTGCCAGTCATTTTTATTTGTCAGACATGGTTAACAACCGCAGAAACGTCTGGCAAATTAATTTTATGTGTTTTTACCCTTAACGAACATAATATTAAAATTTCAGACGGACTAAAATGATTTGAATTTAAAAAAAAATTAATAAATGAGTTGGCGTCTGGCACACATTTGGCAGCGCCCAAAATGTCTGGCAACAAAAAATATGAGTCTGGTGAACCTATTCGAAGTCAAATAAATGAAAATTAGACTGACTAAAATGCTATAAACTAGTATCATATTGCCAGACATTTTTGCTTGCCAGACATGGTTAACAACCGCAGAAATGTCTGGCAAATTAATTTTAGATGTTTTCAACCCTTAACAAATATAATATTAAAATTTCAGACGGACTAAAATGATTTGAATTTTTAAAAAAATTAATAAATAAATTGGCGTCTGGCACATATTTAGCAGCGCCCAAAATGTCTGGCAACAAAAAATGTGAGTCTGGTGAACCTATTCGAAGTCAAAAAAACGAAAATTGGACTGACTAAAATGCTTTCAAAATTTTGAAATCGCGCTGTACAAATTGGCTGCGCACTAATTAACGCAACCAGTTCCAGCTGCCAGACGGCCCTTACCCTAACCGAGAGAGCACCAAGAACCACATACCAAAAAACCAGCCTGACTAAAATGCTTGCTCGAAAACGTTGCTGGCTCCCGTACTATCAGATTCCTCTCTATTCAGTACACTATTGAATTTTCTGGGTATTAGTATCGTATCGGTATTAAAGAAGCTTTTATCAAAAGTATATGCAAAACTCAATGAAGATTGCTTCCATAATTCGAGCAATCAATCATTCAACTTGGCATGTACCACCATGATTTAATGCGGATTCGTTCGCGCAAATTTATCAAAAAATCATTATATTATAATATCGTTGAGCTTCTGCACAGCTTGATAATCGATTATTCAATGGGTGATTTAATTTACATTAATTAGATAAAATTATTTGTGAAATTCAATAACAACTAGAACTAAAATTAAAAATTGTTCCTTGAGACACCTGGAACTTGTAACAAGTTACATTTAATGTTTCTACTCAGACAGTTTTAGCGTTATTAACTTCCAGAAGGTGATGTTTGTATTTTTGCCAGAAAATCAGATTTGCTAATTTTTTGCTTTCTCATCGTTTCAAAGAATTCTAAATAATTTTATGAATGATTTATGTGTAAAAATTATGTATTATGTTGACTAGGACTTTCCCAAAAAAAACGTATACATTTTTTAAGCAAATATAAATAAGTTCTAAATATACAAAGAATGGACATTTAAATATTATCAAGTTATCGAAGAAAATTCCATGAGGATTAAAAACTATTAAATAATAATATTATCTAGCATAAATCACTTCTTATTGCAGCTTATTTTTTGAGAAAATTAGAGATTAAAAAAATATTTTGAGTATATTTATACATCTAGCTATAAATGGCTATACTACTGCATCATGTTCACAAAATAATATAGTTGTTAAATTATTAATTGAAATATAAATAATAAAATCCATGGCATAAATAAACATATGAATAATTCATTCTCATTTTCCATAATATCCTATATAAATTCAAGAATGAAAATATGAATGCATATAATTACCTTGATATACGTGTCACACAGAAACATTAATACAAATTGTAATAATATTTATTACCATAATTACAGAACACGTACTGGCAGTTCGTAATTAAGGTCTAATAAATTAGATATTCCGCGTTAAAGAAATGCGATTTTGCCTAGCACAAATATAATATACATAATAAGTGAAACATATGCCATCATGCGAGTGTATTATACTTGCAAATATATTCTTCGAATTAAGGTCTATAGTGCTCTAATTATGATAAAGTAACGACACGAGAAAATTTGATGTCTCTTCAAGAAGTGGCAATGAGGGGACGAAATGGCAAGAACTAAAGCGTCTTGAGTGTCGGGTGTTGAGTGCCAGAAATAGACAGAGGGCTGGTGGTAATTGATTCATAGAAATATTTATTTATTTTTCACGAATTTGTTTTTTTTGTGATATCAGTAATAGTGTAAATATCAATAGTGTACAAAAATATCAACAATATCAAAAATAATGTACTAAACTGTAAAATTATTTGGTGAATAGTCCTGGTAATGTTTTTAACTTCTAAAGTAATTTATAAGGTTCCAACTTCTGAGGAAAAACTTGTGATTTTTCCAGAAAAAAATATTTGTTTATTCTGTGTTTCAAGTCATTATAAAATGTTTGACAGTATTAGTGGTTTGAGCCAGAATTTAACAATTTGTTAATAGTCACAATGTGCTCACCATAATCTTTCTTTTCTAAAATAATATTCTACTTAAATTTACTAGTCGATAGAGATATTTATTAACTTTTCGAAGCTTGATTTTGCTTATTTTGTGTTTTTATGACGTTTCAGTTCATTCTGAATCTTTTCCTGAATATGTGAAATAAAAGTGTGAATTCGACATTTAATTTTGTTCTGTGTGAGTGCTAACGGTCACTACATACCCCAATTTTTCGTACTTTCTAGTCAAAGAATGAAAATCGTTGATGAATGCTTCAGCTGAAAGCATCGGCCAAAAGGGTGGATAATTTATGATTTTTTTGCAATATCTAAGAATATTCTCCAAATACAAATGTGCAAACATTCCAGAGTGTGAAGATGGCTACATATTTGTTCAATGCTGGTTATTTTGAAATGTCCGGTACTAGGTACCACTTTGTAAAATCATATTTTTTTGTCACTAAAGTTTGATTGATAGTATTAATTATTACAATAGTTTAGCAAAGATTGCGTTTTTTGTTAAATTAGTTTGATTTCTAACTTTGTTATCTAACATAAGTCATAATTTGATAAACATTTCATAAAATATATTTTTGATTTATTTATAAATAACCTTAGGTGTCCAGCACTCGGAGACTTCCCCCTATATAGACCTATAAAAAGTGGATTAATTAGAACAGTTTATCAAAATTTAGAATAAGGAGCCGCGATTTTCGATCATGCATCGTGTATTTTAAGTGTGTTCTACGTGCTTTATAATTAATACAATTATAGATATTATTAGTACCTATCTTTGAGAGATATTAGTTGTATTGAATTAATTAAGTTTAAGTAAAAATTTAGAACCTTATTTTCGGAATCAAAATATTTGATTCAAAATCGAAATATTCACATAACTTTATCTTAAATTGAACAATCCTAATGCTCAGTACTTATGTTAAAGAAAAACTGGTAATTTATCGAAATAAGCTGGTGGAAATACTCATATATCACGGAGTCAAATTTTATTTTAGTTTTAGTTTTGATGTCAGAATAATTTCTTATCGTTATAGTCTCTGATAGTCTATACGTAATAGTCTCTAATTTAAATGGTTCGGAGATTATTTAATCTCACGATTATTCTTTCCATAATAAATATAAAAGGTTTATTCCTTTACCATATTTTTGTAGATCTTCACAGTTAAAAATATTGGTTTATGCAATATATTATTTCAATATTGCATTTTTTAATACTACCTTTTTTCCATTTGAAAATCCATAACTTTTATAAACAAAGTTGTTCATTCAGTTGCATTGCAATGATTGTGATTGTTGCTATATTGGAAAAAACTTCACAATATCTCTAAGAAAATGTATTAAGATATATCTTTCTTTGAACAGACTTAATACTAACAAAATGTAGATTATTTATATATCTTTTTACATCTACTTGGTAAAACAAACAAATTCTTCCTATTAACTATCAAAACTTAATAAATTTCTGTAAATCTGTGTATTTGCTTCATTAAATTCTGATTTCTTGGATTCATATTTACACACTGTTTCTTTTTCACCTAAGGATCTATTATATAGTTTATTTGCATGTTTAGTTTTCTAACCTAAAGATCAGATATTTTGGTTCATAGTGTTTTTTTTTCAATTTATTTGTTTAGATCAGTTACTTTTGTACAATTTTAAATTTATTTTTGAATGTGTCATGTTTTGTTCCCCAAACTATACCATATTGATTAAACCTGTTTTATTTATATATATATATATAGGTATATATATATATATATATATACATGATTATAAAATAAATGTTTTTTATTCTATTATTACAATGTATGTTCGTTTTATTATCTCACATCTTACAAATAAACGTTGTTCTACATGGTACTATGATTTCATTATATTATGTTGCACGTGTTTCATCCACTATTATATATTTTATTCCATTTTTCAAACAGAACATATGATTTCATAAAGCGCAGGTTTTTGTTATAAAACCATAGTGACCAAAGATAAATTTCGAGCTTCATTGAATTGTCACAAAAAATAAAATTGTGGCGGTATTGATTATATTTATTAGATGAGAAATATGAGCACTGTTTGGCAACGGCACTAATATACATTTGTTTAATATTGATTAATAATTTATGTATATTTATATGAATAATTCAAAATTCGAATGATAACTCATGTTTGTACTTTAACTAGTCAATTTAGAAAGAGCATCAAAATCATAAGGGTTTGGAAAGAATATTTTGAAATTGGAATTTATCGAAGTATAATATACCACGATAAATTTAAAAACAATAATTGAATTGAATACTGAATTATTTCAATTGGTCGTTTGAATTTATCAGTACTAATAATTTCATGTTTAGGAGCCATATAAAATGAACTTCTGGTTATGAAGAATATATCGTCATTCCATATTACAAAATTATGATAACTTTCAGAAATAATAATTTGCTTAAACTCAGTTATTCCAAATCATCGTACCTACATATGACTACATATATTTATACGATGGAATATGTCTATCATCCAATATAACGAATAAAAATGGAAACGTATTTTATTCCAAAAGTGGGCTTTGAATATTCATCACCTTTAAAGGTTACATATTTTTGAATCAAAGGTCACATTCTATCGTATCTAAATATAAATTTGCACTAGAAATAGTAAACAGTTTGATGCTTGAAACTCAAGTGTGGAATGCTTTGGAAACAAGAATCTTTCTTCACAAAAATGACGACAAACACTTCTAGTGATTCTATTTCGATTCTATAGTTTGAGTGGGAGGTATACAATGATGATATAAAAAAATAAAAAAAACTTCCTAAATTATGCATTCTATATTGTATAATTATTAGTTTAAATGTATTTGTATAAAAATTATAAAAATACTCAAACTGTTTCAATATTCAAAGGTCGTCGCCCAAATAAAGGCACTTATATTAGATTCATAAAATACAACAATAAATTTTACAATATTTATAATAATTATTTTAAAATATTCAAAATAATTGTTAATACCCATTGAAAAATTTTTAGTGATTGATTTTTTTTTATGCTGAGAATATCCAATTAATTGAAGTTCCAGCAATTTGCCTCAAGGCACAATGCCATGCACCATTAGCTATTTATAAAAATCGCATTTTCATGAAAAATGTTAATCTTATACATAAAATTCTTCTGTACGGGTGTATGATTTGATACTTCTCCTAAATGGTTATTCGGATTTTGATAATTCATTTTAGAGTTTATCAAACAAAATTTTTAAATTTTAATGGACGATAAAACTATGGTAATGTTGTAGAAATAAATGGAAAAAATTACAAAAAACTATATATCATTGTTTGACATTGAAAACATCTGAACTGTAATGTACTGCTAGAAATGTCAATTCACTTGAAATTTGTATTTAGCTGAAATTATGAGCCTAGATAATATAAGAATATAATATACTTAATATAATATGAATATAATATGAATTGCAGACGTAGGTACAGGACATCTGTCGGGTCATCTAGTATATTTATATAGTTTATGTCTATATTCATAATTCATTCAAATTTTAAATTCATAAATTCACATCTATGTTCTTATCTCATTAAAATAAATTGATGATTGATAAATGTCAGTAGTACCTCGAGCATCATTCGTACATATTTCAATATTTATAAACAAAAATCAATATACTCACGCACAGACATTAATTTTTCACGAAAGTGTTGAAATATTCATATCACGAATGAAATATGTCCATTCGGATTTTTGAATGAAATCAATAATTGAATTGTGCTGTTCTAAATACATCGTGCATTCTCATAGTCAGAACTATTTCAATTTCTCAATTTTGCATCGAACTAACAGTTTGCATAGAGGAAATTAATGGAATAACTAATTGTGTATATGTCAAATAATCATCTTTGGTCACCCAATAAGCATGTTATGAAGTTGATTATTGACATGCAAATTTCAAATGCATTATTTTTGTTAGTTTCTCAACAAATTTGAAATTCTTGCAAGGTTTTTTTCAATTTCAATATAAATCGTTTAAAAGAAAACAATTTATCAAAATTTTGCAAAAGCAGATCCTACTTTTTCAGGGATACAAAAAAAAAGTTTAGAAATGACATTTGATGGTCGAAAATGATTACTACAAATCTTTATTATTAACTTTTCGTAGGGTTATAGTAATCGTCCAAAAATCTAAAATGAAATTTTTTGCAGATCTTCGCGTTTTAAAGGTTTTTGAACATTTTGCATGCCTTAAAAAAATGGATATGTCTGTATGTATGTATGAAAACAATATTTTATTTTTACAATATTTTTTTTGTTAATTTCTCAACAAATTCAAAATTCTTGCAACGTCAAATAATCATTTTTGGTCACCCAATAAGCATGTTATGTACCTGATTATTGATATGCAAATTAATTTAAAATGCATTATTTTTTGTTAATTTTTCAACAAATTTGCAATCATTGCAACGTTTGTTTGAAGTTCAATATAAATCGTTCAAAAAAGATCGTTCTTATTTTCGGGGATGCAGAGAAAAAGTTAAGAAATGACATTTGGTGGTCGAAAATGATTATTAAAAATCATTATTATTAACTTCTCGTAGGGTTATTGTAATCGTCTAAAAATCTAAAATGTAAATTTTTGCATATCTTTACGTTTTGATGGTTTTTTGACACTTTGGCATACCTTAGAAAAATGAATGTGTGTGTATGGATGTATGAATACAATTTTTTGTCAATTTCTCAACAAATTTGAAATTCTTGCAACATTGGTTTGACTTTCAACATAAATCGTTTGGAAGAAAACGTTTTAAAGAACGATTTATCAAAATTTTGCGAAAAGAGTTCCAGTAGTTTTGAGGTTGCAGGGAAAAAGTAAATAAATAACATTAGGGGGTCAAAATTAAATTATTACAAATCTTTATTGTCCAACAATCTAAAATGTAAATTTTTGCATATTTTCACCTTTTGATGGTTTTCGAACATTTTGGCATACTTTAGAAAAAATGGATGTATGCATGTGTGTGTGTATGTGCGCGCGTATGTATGGATACAATTTTTTTTCCACGTTTTTGGCTGCACGGGTCAACCAATTGGAATAATTCATAACGCATTCCATTCCTATTGATAAGGATATGTGCTGATTAGTTTCTGAATATTTTCGCATACCTTAGAAAAAATGTGTATGTGTATGTGTGTGTGTTCGGATACAAAATTTCGTCGACGATTTTGAGAACACGTATCAACCGATTTGATTAATTCATGAAAAAATCAAATCCTACTGACAAAGAGCTGTGCTGATTAGTTTTTGGCAAAAACAGGTCTAGCGGTTTTGGGGATATGAGGCAAAAAGTGTCAAAAACTGTATTTATAGTTTGAGATTTTTGAGAGCGTCCGATTTAAATAATTCAGAAAACATTTTGCTTGTATTGACAAAATGAACAACTGGCAAAACTTTTGTTAAGGCAGGTCCAACGTCTCCGGAGATCCAATAAAAAAAGTAAAAAAATAATGCCATTTGGCGTTCAAAAATAAACATTAGACGTATGTACGTCGTATCATCAGATATTTTATATAGATTATAATATATAACAGCAATATATTATTTATATTATAATATATAAGAATTTTGTTTGCATTTATATGAGCTCCGTACTAAAGTTTACGCGTTAGACGATCACGCGGCGCTTACGCGCTTTGATATTTCGACTCCAAATCAGCTATGCAGTACGGTTGCTTAAAAAAAAATGTTCAAGATTTTCAACTAAAATCAAAATAAAAAAAAAATCTAATCTTTCAAAAATTTCAACATTTTTCAAAAATCCAATTTCATCAAAGTTTTGCAAAGTTTTTTTTATTAATTTAGTTTTCGGTACGGGAAGTCTCAGCAATTTGCATTAAGGCGCGATGCCATGCATCACTAGTTTATTTACTTTTTATGTAAAATAATTATAAGCTTTTATGCGTTTATTTTAACAATTTAATATGTAACGATAAGACTAAATACTAACTAATAATCAGGACATATGATAAATTGTAAATTTCAAGTAGTTTTGCATTTTTCAATGATGTCTTTTAGAACAAAAACACCTCAAGTGCTAATATTAGTAATGTCCTCCTTCTTTATATTTCCATCAAATTTGTTATATAAGATTAAATATATGTAGAAAGCAACTAATTCCTTGTTATATATTTTAAATATTATGATAGAACCTCCCCCTTATGTGTAAATAGTGATTGTGCCCAGCTAATAATTTTATCAAGTTTCATGTTACAAGAATCGAAATAAATGTATAAACCATGCAAGTAATTCATATAAGGTACAAATATTTTGACACGGCCTCCCCTGACGCGAAAATATTGGTTTCGTCCATCCACTTCAAATGTGTTACAATTGTCAAATTCATACAATTTTTCAAGGTCATATATGTGTCCTTCCCTTATCATAATAATGGAATCGCCCACCTAGTTTTAAATAGTCAAATATGATTGGTCCTAATATCTGCAAGTGTCGATGCATGCCGAAGATGCACAATGTTTCGCAACCTTAACAATCGTTTCGCATAGAACGATCAGTGTATTAATACAATTGTGGGAAAAATATATAAAAAATAAGTAAAATGATTGAAGAATTATGCAAATTATGAACCTCATATGGACATTTCTATAAATAAAGGTAATTTGAATGTAAATAAGTTTTAATGATTGGTTTCATTAATTCTCAGTGCGAGTTTGACAGGTCGTGCTAAAGTAAAATCAAAATGTAAGCTGCGAGATAAATAAAATCGATGTACTTGATTTGTTTTTACTAAAATCTGTTTGTCAGCTATGTATTTATTTTTGAATTATTTGAGTTATTTTTCAATATTACGGGATTCTATCAATTTCGAAAGTTGTGCCTCCGACTATATCAATTACGAAAGTTCTATATATTAATTTTAATATACAAACTATTGGGGTGCAAATTGCTGAAACTTCCCGTAACAAAAATTATTATTTTTTTAAAAAGATTAACTTTAAATTTAAATTAGATTTATGGGAAACAATAAAGTTTTGACCAATATTTACTTTTATTTGAAAAAAAAAGACTTTCTGAAGAAAAATTTATTTTGAAATATTTTGGAAATTCTGAACTTTTTTTCAAAGCAATCGTACTGCTTTAACTACATAGAGACGATATATCGAAGCGCGTAAGCGTCGCGTCACCGTCTAACGGATAAACATTGGTACGGAATCCATAGGAATGTAAACAAAATTTATACTCATTGATAAAATCTCTATAAAATATCTGATAATTTGATGTGCATATGTCTAATAATCATTTTTGACCGCCAAATGGCATTTTTTTACTTTTTGTACTAGATCTCCGAAACCGCTAGACCGGTCTTCATGAAAATTTGAGCAGTTCTTTATCTTGTTAATACAAGTAAAATGCCAATACAAATCGGACGCTCCGTTCTCTTAAAAACTGAGTTACCGTTTTTGGCACTTCTTGCCAAAAAATCTTTGGAACGGCTAGACCTGCCTTCGCCAAGAACTAATTAACACGTCTCCTTATCAATACGAATCGATGTTTTTTGAATTATTCAAATCGGTTAATCGGTGTTCCCGAAATCGTCGACAAAAATTTGTATCCGCGCACACACACACACACATCCAATTTTTCTAAGGTATGCCTAAATATTCAGAAACCTTTGGAACGTAAAAATACATACATATTTCCATTTTCGATTTTTTTGCGATTACTATAACTAACTCTACGGGAAGTTAATAATATATTTGAGAAGATATTTTTTAACTAATTTATTTATTTTCAGCAAAAATACAATTCTGAGAACAGAAGTCCTTAAAAACATTTCAAAAATAAAACAACTCTTTAGAACAAAGGGTCAACTTCACAAATGGTGAAAAATACACAATCATGGGATATAGATGTTATGATCCAGAACAAGTGAAAAAAAGCATTAAATAAATCCAAGGACAATAAAGTAGTGATATTGAGTAAATATAATTGGACTTTTCGGTCGCTTCTGGACTAAAAAGTGTTTTATTTCTGGTGTGCCAAATTTGCACCTATGTGTGACCAGGAATAATACCACGAATTCATTACTGGGGTTCCGATTTTACTAGATTTTCGGAAATATAAACCAGAAAAATGGATTTAAGGAAAAATTTGCATTGCAAAAAACCTCTTAGTTAACCTGAAATTGTTATTTGTCCATTTAACCAGTAAAAAGATACATGGCTGAAAAGACCAACCATAAATTTGGAGATGCTCTATGTATTTTGTCGTCATTGGTGATGTTTTGTTGATCAGAAGAACATTATTGTAAAATTCCATTCAAGTTCTATTAGTGATGAATAGTGTTTTTAAAAAGGCAACTATTCGCTCGTGGTCAAATAATTTAGGTAATATTTTTGTTGATAAGAAAAACAATATTATAAAAATCCATCCAAGTTCTATTAATGATGAACAATGTTTTTAAAAAGGCAACTATTCGCTTGTGTTCAAATAATTTGCCTGGTATCGACTCGTAGTGATAGTTTTTATCGAATTTGCGCTATTATTCAATCCGATTTTTTTTTAAAAAAATTAGTGTTTGTGTAGTGCTTTATAAAGGCCTTTATAGTGTTCTAGTGCAGTGATAGTGAATAGTTTCCGGTTCCCAGTTCCTGGTTCCTGGTTCCCGGTTCCTGATCAGCTCTCTTCTGGAAATCTCGAGGTAATACAGAGATTTTTCAGCAAAAATCGATATTTCATTATGTTTTGAAAAATTGATTAATCATTTTTATTTTTCAGACAACAAATTGGTAATCGGGATGTTCCAGAAGAATCGGTGATTTTAAATAAAGGTGAATGCATTTTCTTTCCTAGGCATGATTTTTAAGGGTACGGTCAAACGTTTCGTTTTCGTTTCGCCACAAAAACCGCAAACTAGGGTATAGTTACGAAATTGTCAAATAATTATATAATTAATTAAGGCAAAATAGGGACCGTACCTCTTACTAATCCACAAATTTCTTTCAGCCCAATAAAATACATTTTAAAATAGAAGTGAGTGTAGTAGATAATAAAATTCGTGTAAATAAGTTAATTGATGAAACAAGAGTGCTAATTAAATAAATTTTACATAATTTCGCGTAAAACAATGTGTGTGTGAGTGAACAATTTGACTCTGTGCATTTTTGCGAAGAAATGCTGACATCCATGCAGCCTGAGGTAAGAATAAGTATATGTACAAGATATTATTATTATTTAATTGATGTGATTTTTTTAAATTATAAATCGCAAGGAACTTAAACCGAAACGCATTCGATTCGTATTGATGGGGAGACGTGACGATTAGTTTTTGTTAAAGAAAGACTCAGCTGTTTCGTTGATACTGGAAAGAAGCACTAAAAATGGTAGTTCAGTTTTTGAAATAACGGGGCGTCCGATTTGAATGATCCAAACATTTTATTAGTATTCATGAAAATGAAGAGTTGATTAAATTTTTGGGAAGGCAGTTATCGCTATGTAAAAAATACCAAACGCATAAAACGAACATCAGACATAAGAACATTAAAGTGCAAGATGTTTTATAGAAATTTGAAAAATTAGTACAAATTTTGTTCACATTTATATGAGTTTCGTACTAATGTTTATCCGTAAGACTAAGAAAAGAAAGTTTCAGTAATAAAATTTGGTAGTCAGAAATGGTCATTACAAAATATTATTACTGATAGACTAATAAACTAATAAAAATATAAAAGATATGTAGATTGGTATACAGATATGCAGATATAATAGTTATCAGGAAATAGGTAGATAGGTAGAATAACAGACTGGAAGACTGGAGAGATAAATTGTCAAACAGATAAATAGACAGAAATCAACATGGGCGAAGAATTTCTCCTTTGATTTCTCAGGTTGTTGGGATATAATTTAACCCTTGTAGATGTAGACTGTATTAAACACCGATTTGTTGGTATAAATTATATATTTGTTGCTGTTCTAGTTACACTATTGTTTTGTCATTAAGTTCTAATTGATATTTGTTACACATGTTGTTACGCGGACTTTAGTTTCAGAAATAAGAAAATGTGTCCCTTCAAACTCTCCGCTACCCCCTCTACAAGGGTAGCAACTTTCCGGTGTAAAAGCTTAATGCCATGAAGATTGCTACCATCATGACCTATATAATAAAATGAAAATACGTCCGAAAAAGGTAGATCGGTAAACAGGTAGTTCGGTAGAAAGACGAAAATGTAGATATGTGGGTAGATGAAAAGTAAACAGTTAGATACGTAGATAAGACGTGATATCACGTGAACAGGTAAACTGTTAGAAAGCTAGTTATGTAGATACATATATTGATAGGTAAACAGATAGACCGGTAGACTATTTTATGTACGTGTATGTATGTACTTGATGTTATAAGCAATCTTTTATGTATTGTTTAACAAAAAAAAGTTTATAAATGCAATTTTTATTCATTAATACCATAGAAATTCTACAAATTACGTTTTTATTTTTGTTCATAAACCACTAGTTACATCAGCACGCAAACCAGCCATTGTACTTTCCTAAAAGTCGTGAAATATTTTACTTGTAAGTTGATATATATGAAAACATATTTGAATCGTTACTTGTACTACTGCTTTGAATAAGGTATCTGAAACACTGATTAAACCCCAAAACTTCTCATAGCTCCTTGAACGTAAAAAGGAAAATCGTTTAACTATTTCGAAACATTGAGGGATGTTCATTATCATTATAGGAATGTCGACTAGCTCTATTTCTATTATTCCAGCAAATATATGCTCATAAACTAACAAGACGAGAGGAAGAGCATGTGAATTTGCTACACGAGGCACTTTCTTTGAGACGAGCATCTGTACACGCTGTGATCACGTATTTCTATAAATCAAATTTTGTGTACGAAGAGCGGTATCGGGTATATCTACGTGCAAAGTACGTGTAGCAAATATAGACCTATACCACCTGGTCTGCAAATTAACCGAAGAAAATGTACTAAAAATTTAATCCGAATACTTTTTGTAGTCCAATTATGTATATAAAATGATACACATAGGGAAAAGCGAGGCTTAAATGTCCATGGGTAAAAAGATCCACCTTCGATATTTCAAAAACAAGTTAAAAAAAATAACAAAAATATTTGAGAGTAGAGGGAAAAAGATGTATAACCAGCCATTATCTTTATTCTTACGATGTCGCTATCAGGAGTTCAATAACAATGTCTGTAAATACTGTCTACAACAGAAGTATTTTCATTCGTTTTTTCTTGGTTGTGAGCACTGTTGTTTGGTTTACGAAATCTTAATATCATTTTGAAGTATACGTTTTTAACTGTTTTCTAAGATGAATTGTTATTTATAAGTAAGATTCAACAGTTCTCTCTAAAAGTATGGATGTGAGTGGGGTTAAAAAACGACTTAAGTTTAAACTAGTGAGGCGCATGGCGTCGTGCCTTAAGGCAAATTGCTGGAACTTCCCGCAACAAAGTTTTTTTTAAAAAAAGATTAACATTTTTGAAAAAAATATGCTCTGAAAAAATTAGATTATTGAGAGACTATAAATTATTGACAAAAATCTACTTTTTTTTGAAAAGAATAGATTTTTTGATGAAAAATCTATTTCGAAATATTTTGGAAATTCTGAACTTTTTTAAAAGCAATCGTACTGCTTTAACTGCATAGAGACGAAATATCAAAGCGCGTAAGCGCCGCGTCGCCGTCTAACGGATAAGCATTGGTGCGGAACACATAGGAATGTAAACAAAATTTATACTTATTGTTAAAATCTCTATAAAATATCTGATAAATTGATGTGCATATGATCATTTTTGACCGCCAGATGGCATTTTTTTTTCTTTTTTTACTAGATCTCCGAAACCGCTAGACCTGCCTTCATGAAAATTTGATCAGCTAATGCAAGTAAAATGTTTTTTGAATTATTCAAATCGGACGCTCCGTTCTCTTAAAAACGGAGTTACCGTTTTTGGCACTTTTTGCCCCATATCTTCGGAACGTCTAGCCCTGCCTCTGCCAAAAATTAGTCAGCATGTCTACTTATCAATACAAATCGAATGTTTTTTGAATTATTCAAATCGCTTTATCCGTGTTCCCGAAATCGACGACGAAATTTTGTATCCGCACACACAAACATACACACCCATACATACACATACAACATTGGTTATTCCAACTCTCATGATTATTATTTCTAACAAAATACCAGATAAAGGTATTTTAAGGTACCTATGAAGCTATTATTTCATAAAATTTTCAAAATTGTAGGTAAAACATTAGGCTTGTTTGCTCCCTGGTTGCAAACATTTCTGTAATAATGAATTAGCTGGGAGTTCTGATATGATTTAATATGAAAACAATAACAATTTTATTCAAATTCTACTTAACAAATCAAATTCTATTTAATTTTAAATTCAATTTCAAATACTAATATATTTTCGTAATTCGTTGTCAATGACAGCATTTGATCTAAAGATCCCTGTCGTGTGAATCGAACACGCTACCAAGTGAGCTATGCTCGCCACATGCAAGCATTAACACTGCAAATTACGAACACTATTCACGCAGTGAAGGTCTAAGCGTCTGACTCATATTTTACATAGAAAAGTGAGGTGTAATGTGAACTTTACGAGATTTTATTTTATAGTTACCTATAGACTAATACACTTTGAACATCCCGAGCAATATTAGATTTTATAGGCACTCGAAGTGATAAGCATTCGTTGCATAAGACGCGTTTGAAAATGAGTTATTTTATAACAAGCCATCCTTGACATTTTCTATATCATTATATCTGCATGCCGAGGTATATCAGAATAAAATTTTGTATTAAAATGTGAGTTGAAATAAATTAAAGTTACAGGGTAGTTGCAATGATCGTCACGCAGTGGAAGAGCAGAAATAATGATTATATGAAATATGCATTACAAGAAGTGCAGAGAGTAAATTTGTTATTTTTCATTAGTTTCTCTCTAGATTGTAGATGTGGGTGAAAAAATATTTTTACTATTCATAAATATAATTTGCAACAAATTAAAGATCTTTTGTAAATAGCAAATTCTGTCGCATATACTGCACTTTTGGAAATTAATATTGTAGAAATGTTAAATAATTAAATACAATGTCAAATATGCCGATCAAAAATAGATCAATTCATGTCAAACTTAATATTTAAAAAACGTCAAATTGTTCACAAATTTTTGAATGAAAAATTATAAAGTAATTTTTTTTCTATGGGGAATTATACCCTTATTTAGTCTCATTTAGTATTCAATTGAAATTATTAGTTATGTGTTATTTTTTTCCATTTAAGGGGGGCGATACATGTAATCGCCTTAATTTTTACCATTTTTTGAGGACTTTTTAAACTGGGAAGGAATGATTGAATCTTTTTGAACTTTTTTAGGGTTATTTATTATATATTAAAATACACAAAAAAAATTATTTTTTTATTTTTTTTTTTTAATGGCTGCCGTAAAAATAAATCTGCCAAGACCCTCTCGGAAAACGCCATCAATTTGCGGGCGTTCTCACTTTTCGTACGGTGATCTGAATTTAAAAAAATTAGTTTGTACATGTTCATAAAACATATATCTTCTAGTTAAACCAAAAAAATTTTAAAAAAGTCACAAAATCGTAAATTGGCACACCTTAGAAAAAAAAAGTTCGATTTTTCACCTTTTTTTCAATGTTTTTTTTGGTAAAAGGGTTAATTTTTGGAAATTTTTTTGGAATGTTTGAGGTTTAACTAGAAGCTATTACTGTAAAGTAGATGTGTGCAAAATTTCATTGGAATCGGTTGAGAACTTTTTGAGTTATACCGCCCGCAAATTTCAAAAATGTTGTTTTGAGAAAACGCGTTTAAAGTTTTGACACAGAAACAGATAAGAGGACAATAGCACTCAAGCGTCGAGTTGAGGCGTGGCACTTAAATGAGTTTTTGTTGTATAAATAATGATAATTTTGTTTTGAATATTTACAGGCATATTTTTGAGATGTTATTGTAACGATTTATGAAAAAAAAAATCGATTTTTTTTTTCTTGTTACATGTATCGCCCCCCTTAAGAGCATAAATCTATTTTTTTCATAACTAAATAACTAAATATTATATCAATATTAAGTTTATTAGTGTTATCGTCCAGGTTTGATTTACTGAATTTTGGCACACATCAAATGTCGAAATGTATAATTAATGAATAACGTTTTTCTATTTACTTTTCTTTAATTCGACCAAAGGGCTGCTAATTATTTCAAGTATATATATATATATATATATATATATATATATATATATATATACAAATATATATTAATTAAGACCGATGTTAGAGATTTTCGATATTACTACCTATGGTATTTTCAAACGTAAAATTTGTAATCAAAAATAAATTAATTAAAATCACTTTCCAATCAAAATTTCTTGTTTGATTTCAATTATGGCTGGAATTGCGTTACATTCATCTCACTCACCTTGAATTAGACTTTTTTCAAGTAAATTAGCTATTCAAGCATGCAATGATATATTTGTGTGAAAAATAAATATATCAAAAAAAAAAGACAGATCTGAGTATATAAATATATCTATATAAATCTCAGGCGCATTAAGAATATAATTATGAATATTAAAAATATTAACAGAACCTCGTAAGAGATCCATAAACATTAAGAAATGATAGTATAGGCCCTGTACTATAGGGAGTCTTGAAATATAGGAATCAAATTAAATCTTAGTAGAAATGCAGAGTACTGGACAAAAATATTCGAATTATAAGATTAATTTCTTATCTATCTCATGTATTAGTATGTGATTGTTAATTATAAAATCTTTATAAACTCATTATAATATATTTATAAATTGAATTTTCAAAACATGATGCATATTCGTTATCAAAATTGCCGAATTTAAATTTTGTAAATCAATTATGACTTTGGGAAACTGCAAAAAAACTGGAACAGGTACTATGTGACATCATCATTATTATTGATTTTTTTTAAATACTAGGAGTTTGGTAAAGATCGAAACTAAAAGCAATCAGATGGTGTGAAGTCAGGACTACATGATGGTCGTGGCAAAACATTCCAACCAAGCTCAATTAATTTTTGCCAAGTGGCCAATGATATGGGATGTCAATAATGGAAAAAATCTCCGTTTCTATGTACAAAATTAGACTGCTCTTTTAACTGCATTGTTTAATTTGGTTAGTTGTTTAACGAAAACATAAGAATTGATCGTTTCGTTGGATGATAAAAGTGGAAGTAGATAATTTCTACGCTATTCACTTCTACTGGACGACCAGAGCGTTTTTTATATTTGAGATAAAATAATCAGAATAAAATTTGAAGAATAAATTTTAATGCTGCCGTTTTCTAAGGCCTTGACACCATAAATAGCTCACATTTTTTTGTAAATTGAAAATACCTTTTTACCTTTGTAGAAATAAAAGAGCAAAATATGACAAAAAGTTTCGATTTGATTCGCCATATTTCAATGAATGCCTAATAAAACTACTGATGGACAATAAAATTGCCTACTATTTGCAACAACAAAATGTATTTTACATTTAGGCTACTGAAAATTCAAATAAAAATATTTAAGCAGAAAACCGCACTCACTTAGTTGCCAACCTAATGTATATTTGGTGCAAAAATCAATTTATTTTTTTTTACACGCAGTATCACATATAGGTATAATAATTTTATCAATTAATGCAAATATAAGTGCAAAAAAATATAAACCATGTTTAAAAAAATATCTATATTATTTTCCGCATAATTTAATGCATGTATGATGTTCAGCATTAAATTACCATCAGACAAAATTACTTTCAAACGGTTACTTATCAAGCCAAATTGGGAATTTCACGATCAATAAAGCACAAAGATAATGTGGTAGACATTTATCTAAATCTATCGAATTATTTAACATATGGGTACCATCAAATATTTATTCGGTGCGTAGTCTTAGCATACTTTTGGTCTGACGAAGGTGCCTATATAGGTGTAATAAATTTGAGAGCACGCCCTAAAACAATATATGGCCTTCCATAAAACAAAAAGTCCCTAATAAATCCCGAAAAATAAAAAAGGAGGCACAAAATAGAGATATATGTGTCATTATGAAGAGATAATACTTCGATTTATTATAATATAACATGATAGGACCGACGACTGAAATAAGCTAAGCAAAATGTATTTTGTAACGTTCTAGGTAATGGAAATTTATTATCAGTTTATTAATTTGATATACAGAGTCTAGTTTTGGTATCTACGTTGGATAATAAAGTAATTTTAATATTTATTAGTCTGAAAATATACACTAAGATTTGACTACTAGAGTAATCCAGAAAATGTTTCGACCATATGAAATAAAATTCGTCATAATAATTATCCCATTTGGTTTTTAGATATTTTTATAATTTTAAAAAGGTTTAATGTGTCCAAAAAGCCTTTGGCATAACAAAGCATTAATCTTGTTTAGATATAATATAACTTTATGATTTTATAAAATAGTATAATAACTTTGATAATATATTAAAGAATAAATAGGAATAAATAGAAAGAAAATTCTTATTAGAAATAGAAAAAAAGTTTCCTTTGTTTGCATTGCTCCTGAAAAGTTAAAATTTTTTTTTTTTTCTATTTCTTTTAATGAAAAATGTGCGTTGCGTACGATTGTGATATGTGGTCGTGAGTGTTTTTTTGGGTAAATATTAAACAGATAAAAAAAAATAATTTAAATGCGACAAAATACGAAAGGCAAAATGAAAACGCCAAAATTAGTAGAAGAGAAAATTCACAAAGATTTCCGGTTAACTTTATTTGTTTTGTTATATATTGTTATATTTAATTCATTTTTATATCAATAAGAATCGTTATAAACCATTTTGGTGTTTGGTTCAAAAGATACGTTGCTTAACTAAATAAATTTCTCAATAGGAGAAACTACTGGATTTTTTTATAACAGGTTTTTATTACGCAGAAAAAATACTTTGTAATTATTTCATTTCAATTTATGAAATGATGCAGAATATGCTATTCAATGTTAATTAGTATCTATTCTATATTCTAAAAACCGCCATTCTTTTACTTTCAAATATTTCACAAATCAATTATGAATTGATTATTAACTCAATTATGTATTGTGTTTCAAAAAGGTCATAGTCATCGAAGATAAATTGTATAGGTTTTATTGTAAAGAATTAAATGTAAGTACCAGTTTCATTGTAAAAATAATGGATAAAATGACCTTTACACAACACTATTATTTACAAACCATGATAGGTTATGTACTATAAAATGTTTTCCAATGTATAAAAATCCTGTGTTTTATATCTCACAAAGATTAATATCTGATACACGTGGATTTTTATTACACAAAATTCGATAGAGAAATAAACTGAAACGATCATTTTTTAATAGCATTTTGCTTAGCGTTGATTTTCATTTTAAATTAAAGCTAAAAAATAATTGTCAATGACAATAAATAATAAGTAAATATTTCTTGTAGAATTTCAAACAGCATACAAATGCATTGTATTATTAATTTATGTTTGAATTATTAAAAATTTGTAACCTGGTCTTTCTTACCCCATCGGCGGAATAAATGGGACAGCTAGTGAGCAAGCATGTCTAAATTATTATTTTAATTTTAAAGAGATTTTACAAAATAATAGCTACAATAATGCAAAATAATAATCGTAGTCGATTTTTCACAGAAATAATACTCTAAATAACCTTAATCTGGTATTGCGTCAAAAATATTCATTAGCAGAGGAATTTGAATAAAGATTTATTTAACTTATATTTTTTAAAATAACTAATTTCAACTTAATTCACTCATTTATTTGCTATTTTTTATTTATCACATCTTTGCTAAGGTAAAGGTTCAGTTGGTGTTTTTTACCCCACCCAGGTGTAAGCCTTTATAGAGGTTATATAAAAAAAACTGTTGAATCTAACTTCAAATCAATAATACATGTTATAAAACAATCAAATAACATATATTTAAAAATTATTTTGAGGTGTCAAGAACTAAGCAAAAGTGCTCAGAACCAAAAAATACTAACAACAAAAGAAAATACTTTTGTCATGGATTTTCGAACATCACCGTTTTTCTCTCGAAAGCAACAAACGATGTAAAAGTCAATATCATAGCTGATTATACATCTTTTTCTCTCTACTTGCAAATATTGTTGTTAAAAAATCTTAATATCAACTGTTTTTGAGATATCGATGGTGGACCTTTTTATTCGCGAACCTTTAACCTCGCTCTACTCTATAGTAATAGCAGTATAGAAATAGTAACTCCTTTTTACAATAATTACTACTTCCAATTTATGAATTCAAATATATTAAAATTAATATATTCAACTATTCATGTAGATATAGGTAGTTATATGTTTTCAAATAATTATCAAAATGCAATATCATATTCTTATTAAAAAGCTCTTTTACGATATAAAGAATGTATCAAACTTATGCGCACTAAACACTCATATTAAAAAGTTCAAAGCCTTTACATAGTTCTTTTTAAGTTTAGTTTTTTCAGATTAGTCAAATGCAGTTTATTAAATATAATTAGTTTCACTGAAAAGAAGTAGTTGAAGTACTGTGCAATTACCTGTATCTGAGCAATTACTGAAGAAGAAAATTTAAAAGAAATAACTTCCAGATCTAAAATTGTAGGTTCTCGCAACGATCCTCACATCTCAATTTCCAACTACTAGGTTTTTCTATGCAAACATTTAATGTTCAAATATTACAATAAATTATTGAAATTCACCTCATATGCATTAAATTGCATCAAATTTAATAAGCACACAACCCTATTGCGCTATAGATGCACATTTCAAAGTGCAATCAATATTAATTTGAAGTTACCACGTGCGGCAGATATTCTCCGGTCAAGTTGCATATCGATTATGATTAAGTTAATAATTTTCAAATGAAATTCTAGAAGTTTCTTAAACCATTATCAGTAAATCCAATTTACACGTTCTATGGCGTTCAACTACCAGAGTTATCTGAACAATTTTAATAGAAACTATAATTGCAATCTGAGTACTTTTCAATTTAATTATTAGGTGAGATTCCAGTTGAGTTATTGTTGATTACATATTGGAATTGCTGCATTGTATCGTAAATTATATATATATATATATATATATATATATATATATATATATATATATACATAATTACTGCGAGATGTCGATACAATGCAATGAAGTCATCTTGAAATCAGCACGAATTACACAACAATATTAAATTAAAAAGTAATAAGATAGCCATGGAATATATATATATATATATATATATATATATATAAATATATATATATATATATATATATATATATATACATGGTGTCTCAGAACTCAACGGCAAGTCAAACCGAGCAAAAACCAAACGTGTCAACTACATGGAATATAATTTGATTATTTATTAAAATATAACATGGTATTTTTCTATCTTACTTTTGTTCTGATAGATCTAAACTAAACTAGGTTCATTTTAGTCATACATTCATTAACTTTACTTACTTATTTTGGTGAATTTTACTTATTTTTTAAGTATTTTACCATTTTTAATAGTTTACATTTTTAACATAGTTAAAATCATAGTTTAACAAAAAGCCTTAGTGAAAACTTGTCATAGTTATTATTCATTATATCGGTCCTAGAAATGTTTTTCACGATTACGGTTCGAAAGTTTAAATGAAAAAAATTAATAACAGTTAACGACAATATACTCACAATTTCATCAAAGCTCTAGTTTCCACTTAAAATCTTCAAATTTCCAAAGAGCGTGATATAATTTTTTATAATTTATTTTGGGACAGTTTGATTAATAATATAACCGCATTTCCGCTTTCTCGAAACCAATAAAGAGAAAAGATAAAATACATTATAAATTGTTTATATTGAATGGAAAAGTTATCATAAAGATATTATTAGAATGTATAATTTGTGGTGTCGATATAAAGATATGATGAAAAATATCAAATATTTTTATTGAATTGAAAAATGTATTACAAGATAACCAACCTAAAGAATTACATTCAAACAAAAAAAGTTCAAGCATTCTTTTTCTTAAAGACTGACGAGCTTTGGCAGAACTATGACACTATAATAAATCCGATGCCGTATACATCTATAACATAAACTGTTATGTTTATATAAACATAGTGAAAAAAAATAAAATAGTCAATTAGAAAACTTGTATTAAAATTACTTATGATATTTAGTTAAAGTTAGTCATTGGCTCCGAGAAAGAAACTTACGGGATGCCAAAAGAAAGCGCGTTTTAAAAGTACCGCGTTAAACAAGAGTTTATATATATATATATATATATATATATATATATATATATATATATTTCATATTCTATACACACATGTTCTTAATGGTGCATGAAACTAATAAATCAGATTAACAAACTGATGAAAATTGCCTTCAAAAGCAGTTATAACGCTATTACCCATAACCTTTAATTTTCAAAAAGAACATTCTCCTTAAATACTTTCATATAAAACGTTGAAAATTGTTCTGTAAAAAAATAAAAGCGCGGAAAGAATGAAATAAATTACGAAGGTAACGTCTTTGAAAGTGAACGAAACTCTTGAGCCCAACAAATTAAAACTTTCCTAAAACAAACACATGATGCCCTCATACTCGGCGGTATTAAAATACTAAATAATTACGTCATTTGAATTATAATGTTAGACGTAGACGTGATATGCTTATGTAATCATTTACGAAACTTATTCAAATTAAATAATTATGTTGGAATAATGTTCTTTTTCCCCACCAGTAAATTATTTGTTGATCCGAAAGTTTTGAGCAAAATTTGATTGCAATTTCTATTTCTACAAATTTGGCAGAATATTTAAATATAAAACATTATTCTTTATAATATATTGTTCTCTAAGTGCTCCGCAATATTTAATACATTTATGGTTGTATAATTATATTTTTTATTTAAAAAGTAAGATTGTAATATAAATGTATAATTATTCCATTACCCAAATATTTTCAACTACATTTATTTACTGCTGTTCTCCAATGAATTGTAGAAATAATCCAAGAAGCAATAAAGTTTAAAAAATATTATTTTCTCAATAGCACATATAAGTTTGTTTTGAGCATTTTATACTATTTTTCAAATTATTTATATTATTATCTATATTGTGCTCCATGTCTTTTGCAATTTTGTAAATTTTGCGTCGTCAAATTAATATGGTTTTTATTTACATTCATTTACAAATGTTTGTAATATAATTCATTATTTACTTTTAAAACAGCGAGCATCTCCAATTGCGTTTATTATTACTACAACTTAATAGAGACTATGAACAAATTTCGAAAAGGTTATCTTCGAAATAGCATACATAAAGATTTCTTTTATAAAAAGTAAAATCAAATTTTGAATAAATAATACCACCAGAAGAACAAATATCACTACAACATACTAATACAAGAAATGCAAAAAGAAATCCCCATATGAAAACTGAAAAAAAAATCATAGCAAAATTTAATAACCTGACAAACAAAATATTTCTATAAAGAAACTCGTCATCTACACTAAAGCAGATAACTCTAATTGAACCATAGGTTTAGATTGGTTATGACAAACAAATAAACTATCTGAAAGTGGCATTTAGCCTTGAGGCAAGTTGCAAACACGTCCCGATAGATGTAATATTTAACTTGGTCGAAATTGGGATTTAGATATTCAGATAAAGTTTGCAACTGTTTATTTCAAAAATCAAGTTTTCGCTTTTAATTAAATCTTAACAATGCGATTTCCAATTGAGTGCTCTTAGAAACATTAAATTTATCTGTAATTATATTAATTATATTGCACGAATACACATTTTAATGAATTGATAATGTTTCACTTATCATGTCACAAAATCAACCTTTGACAAAATAATCTATGATATTTTTTAAAACTTTGATGAGTTTTTGAAGTTAAACTAATTGCCGTAGGGCTATAATATTTCAGTATGTTTTATAATACCTCGATATCTATCGTGAAAAAAAGTTTCATGAAAATCGCCAAATTTTTTTTTAACAGTTAATTACAAGTAAACGGCTTGATCGACTTTTATCTAAAACTAATCAGTATCATTCCCAACCAATATTTTTTGAACAGTTTTTAATTTTTCAAAATCGGTTCAGTATTGTGAGCTAAAATGTGGACGAAAAGTTTTACATATTTATGCAAATTACAAAGACACTGCTCGGCCGATCGTCGCACAAAACTGAGAAACAACAGTCCTCATCAAAATACATCAAATGGCTTTTAAATTTTTGAAATCGGTTGAACCATTTTCGAGAAAACGTCGTCTTAAGATAAAAATCTGTTCACACATACAAATTTTGTCTCATTCAATTCAGAATGGCTTGAAATGTCGAGAAAACATAAAATTAGCAAATCGGGTTTTTGAAAACTTCTTCAGAAAGTTGAAAAATGAATAACTTATTTTTCAGTGTATTTTAACAATAGATAATGTTAACACATACAATTCAAATATTAAAACTTTATGTTACTGAATTTTAATGGATTTGACCGAAAACGTATCACCCAATTTGTCTGATAGATGGCCGACCATATGGTCTCAGGTTACATTAGTGCAATGTCAATAGTATATTTTGGCGGAGCATCAATCCGGAATGGAATAATCCGGGCGTATCTCGTATGACGCGGCACTCACTCTTCATTACACGTCACAGATTCCGGAAGACCACTCCGGTTAATAATCCGTCATGATTGATGAAGTCGCCCCGATATCTCGCGAAGAAACAAGATACATTTATCAACGCATTAAATCCGAAAGTCTTGTAACGACAACTCGCCTTCTGTACATCGAGACGTTTTATTCAATTCAGGTAATGTCTTAATGATTTTGCAAAATGTATTTGGATTACCCAACGTTATTTACTTATGTTAGAAGCATCAGGGACCAATGTTATAGCAAGGATATAGCTATACTTAAATACTACATCAAAGTCGCGTAAACTAAACAACAGTGCTCAGAACTAAAAAGGGTAGTGGACTTTTAAGTCCCGTTCTATTTTAATATTGAAATAATAAACAATATAGTTATTTTTTTAATAATTATCTAAAGAATAGATGCATTTATTTTAGAAGAAATTATTATTACTAATAATTTGTAGAAGAATATCTCACATCTATTTTATGTTGCTTTATATAAGTTGGATGTTCAATGCCTTAATGATTTTCTAAAATGTATTTGGATTACTTCAACGATTATTTACTTTTCAGCGTCAAAAATGGTATTTTTTGTGCAGTCAGGTGTTTTATGCATAAAATGTAACTCATATATTATTATGCCACATGACAAAGAACCCCTTATGATAAGATTATTTTTGAGCGTTTGTGGGCTTTCTATTTGAAACGCCTGACTCTACAGCAGCAATCACTTTAGTATTATTTAAATAACAAATATATTTATTAATCTTTTCACTAATATTTTACATCGAGATTATTTTTAATACAAAACCTACTCATGTACATTTAATTTTTTTTCGCGGCTTTCTTGCCATTTTGATTTTATGTCACTGCCGTTATTGGTCTATTTTACGGCATAATCGGACAATTTACGGCAAGTTTTCCCACATTATATATTTTAATTATGTAAAATAAAGTTAAGTTAACTGGTAAAGTTCGATCTTTATGTCATTATATTTGTATTAAAATAAAAATATCATAATCTTTAAATAATATAGTAAAGCTAGAGGCTATTTGTAATAGAAGTAACTGTTATAGTAACAGGCGTTTTTCAGTAAGATCTTATGATATTAAAATATTGTTTTATCTCGATTGGACTTGTAAACCGTCCTGCATAATATTGTTATACATACTGTCCAGTGAGATGAGATGAGTGCAGGTCAGTCATTTTGACATGAATCATAAAGTTACATTATCATAAAATTACGGTTTACGTTATTATTATTAGTATAGTAATAAGATGCAATGCAAAAATATTATATATATATATATATATATATATATATATATATATATACAGGGTGTCTCAGAATTCAACGTCAGGTTGAAACCAAGTAGGAGCGTCAACCAATTTGAATCTTATTATAATATAAAATGGTATATCTTTATCTGATTTTTCTTCTAATAAATCTAAACTAAACTAGTTCTAAATTAGTAAATAATATCACTTATTTTTGTTAATTTTGGTAACATTGGCGTCAGTATTTGCTTTGATTAGTCATAGAAAACATGTCCACAAATCATCATTTTACAGGGTTTTTTTTTTCATTCTTACTCATTTGCTCGTATTTTTCTATGATAAATTTTTTATGTATTTTACCATTTTACAAGACAGAATAGATTCGCAAATTTTGGGTAAAAATTTTTGATATACCATTGCACATTTTTATAAAAAGAAATTCTCAATGTTGAGCGTTTTAAAAATAAAATTAAAATCATAGTTTAACAAAGTGTCTCAATTTTTGGAAACTGTATCATTATTATATCAGAGCAATTATATCATTATTTTAGGTTGGTGGACCTAGATAAGTTATTCACACGGGTCATATCTATAATTTTATATATTATTTTTATTTACACTTCTATCATGAGTAAATAATAATAAATTGCAGAACTGCGAAATCAAATTATTTTAATAATAAATTTATAGGTATAAACATATTAATGCATGCAAATAATGTAATGAAACAACACAAATTGAAAATTAATATAAAAGTGCATTTTTTAAAGCTTTTTCTATAATATTTCATAGTCGACTACAATTAGAATCATTTTTCATAGTCTATTTTCTTATACAGAAAAATTATTATATTATAAACGACACTAGATGTACCTACTAAAATGATAATCATTATAAAATTCTCAGTATTTATCAACAAGTTTTTAGCTTTATTAAGTAATAAACGTCTAAGTATCTCTTGTCTGAAGTAATTTTGAGCCATCTTATGCGAAGTAATAATACGAAGGAAACCGGAACTGATATCACATGGTTAAGTAAATTTATGACTTTCGTCTACAGGAATTCTAGAGTAATATAAATTTCATACAGATTCTAAATTTTATGGGGATATACAGAGATAGATAGTTCTTACAGAAGATCATAAAGCACAATTACTGGTAAGGAGAAATAACGTAAGTGAACTCATGTTGCTTTGGTATAAGAAAATTACTGGAATTCTTTAAGATGATAACTATTTTTTATTTTATAACAATTAGAACTTAACCCTAAATACTGTTGTGTAGATACTTCTCAATGTCATTGTTTTTTAATGTAATTCATTGGTTGGCCCATCTGTATTTGAGAATTTATCTAAAAATATTTTTTTTAACTTAAAGAATTTGAAAATACATTTTTGGTATTTATTTGGAAAGACTATTAAAAAATAAATATATGTTCAATATATCATGTCCTATATACTAATTTGTTTTGTTTACTTTTTTCTAATTTATTTTATCTGATCTACGTATGAATTACACTTATATATTTGATTTCATAATAAAAAAATGAATTTAAATATGTTAAAAGTTTTATAAATACCTTTTGGACTTGGAAGTAAAAGTTTTAAATTTCACCTGCATAAACCATTCCTGGATTTCTTGCAAGATAGATAACAAGATTTAATTACGTTTAATTTAACTGCAACGTATTAATTACTTTTTCTACGAGGTACAAAAGTCAACTTCAAAAAGAGTTATTACGGTGATTACGTTAATGAAAATATATACTCAATTATACGTTGAGAATGCAATTCATAAGTAAAATACGAGGTGTGTTCAAAAAGTACCCGGAATTACTAATAATTAAATTTCGCGGGTCTGGAGTGTCTGATTGTCAAAAATTTTTTTTTATTGTGTTGGTATACATGCCCCTAAAGTATGATGAAATTTTCAGCTATATTCACTGTTTACTTTGTCTGTGGTAGTCGCTAAGGTTCGACGTGTTTTTCTGAGCTCGGCGATTTTTACAATGGAAGAATTGAAAAGTCAAAGAATTTGTATTAAATTTTGCGTAAAAAATGAAATAAAGTGTTGCAAAGTGCAAAAATTCACCAGATATGGCTCCGTGTGACTTTTTCCTATTCCCAAAGTTGAAGAGACCCATGAAAGGACGGCGGTTTTTCTCGATTGAAGAAAATCGCTGAGAGTGCTCAAGGACATATCAAAAAGTGAATATCAAGGGTGCTTCGAAAATTGGGAAAAACGCTGGCATAAGTGTATTATATCTGGGGGGACTACTTTGAAGGGGACCACATTAATGTAGACGAATAAATAAATATTTTTTTGAAAAAACGAAAATTCGTATAGATAAATATAAAAAGTATTTTTTTTATTATACTTCTTCTGAACAGCAATTAGATGTAATATCTGTGTTAAGCTGTTGTGATGAAATTCCTATATTATTATTATTAGAAAGAAACCCAGTGATTGTTCATTCCTCATCTTCTTAAGGGGGTCTAGATCTTCTTAAGGGAGTTTTCTTAAGAAAAAAATCCAAGAGAAAACAGTATTTCTGGGTACTCATAAATTTCAGCAATATATGTTTCATCACTATTAGAAACTAACAATATTAATTCTTACTAAAAGATATCTTATTAATATCTTAAAGGTTGATCATATTTGATCAACCAGTAATAAGTTTTTCAATCTTTTCTGCATAACCAAAACCTTTGGACCTACCTTCTTTTTAATTTTAGTAACAAATTGAATCAAGTCAATGATATTTTATATTCATATCAAAACTTTATAAACATAATACTTAACTGATTAACTCTTAAAATATAAATGATTTAAGTCAATAAACTATAATTTCCTTATATTTGCATAATTGATATTGAAATTGATGAATAGCAGTGAAAAACTATATCTTTATCTAATATATATATAATTAATATTAAGATTAGTAAATAGCTATGTAAAATGTGCGAACATATTAGAAAAATGCATCGAGTGATTAATATGAAGCTGAAAACAAAACTAAGAAACTATATACAGATAATTTTTTTTTAGTAGAGACATTCAAATCTATTTTTATACAAAAGAAACTTCATGAAACTAAAGAATATTGTTGTTTTTTTTAAATACACGTGTACCTACTTTATTGTTTTATTTATAGCAAACTATTTCCTATAAAAGCAATAAATCACAAATCTGTCTCGGTTTCATAGAATTCTTTACCAAAAATGTCTATATTAAGCGTCTCTAGAAATTCAATCAACTTTTTCCTAACTTTTCCATTCGGGTTCAATTACAATAAGAGACGATACCCATAAATTCCCTATCCGCGTTCTTTACAAGTAATTTAATCAAACAAATTTCTATAACTGCTCGAGATCACGTAACAAAAATGCTCCCACTTTGAGTGATATTACGCAAAATTGGGTTAATAGATATCAAAAGCCATTACACCTTAAAAGGTTTCCATTAGGAGGTGTATTTTGTGGAACTATTTTAAAACAAAGTTATCTTGAAAGCACCTCTCGGCGACAGTGAACACATTGAACGCATTAGAGCGGTAAATCAATAGACAGCTCTCCATTGGACGAGAAAACATTAAAGAAAATATCATTGTAATATTCCATTTAAAGATATTAAAAAGTCTCTTATGATATCATCAGGAAGTTGTGCGCGGATATAAAATGTATATAAAAAGGTGCCGAAGTATTTGTAAGAGGCAACACGTGTAGAGATGATGTATTCGCTGATATTTTTATAGCCGTGTATAAAACAAATTATATGAATTCCAGGAATGTATTGAATTAAATCGATGTATATAAGGAAATAAGAATTTTATGTGGAACTAAACATAATATCTTGTGAAATATTGATTCCACTCTAGTTTTAAATATTCGCAAGCTATCTAAATTAACAGTAAACATTCTAGATAATTCATATAATCGAGTACAGATTTCAAAGTCATTTTAAAAAAAAAACGACATTGATTTTAATATATTCAATGGCCAAGTCATTCTGAGGAAGTCCATTTTTAAAGTAATTCAGGAAATTTAATGACTATAGAAGATTCAGTAAAATTTAAACATTGAAAGTAAATGTTTTTTTAAGATTTGAAAACTTTTGCAACGACAAATTTTATGAAAACTGAAACTAGTTTTTTTTTTGAAAAGTTTAAATATTTTGAATTTTTGTGAATGTTTTTCATACTCATTCATGTCAGTTGATCCATACTGCCAAAAATATTTGACTTTCGAGCACCTTCTGGTAATTTTTTTTAACTTTTTTTTATTTGCAAAATCACTGGAACTGCCTTTGCAAAAATTTTATAAATTCTTAATTACGTCAACATTAGTAAAATGTTATTTGAATCATTCAAATTGGATGCTCCGATCTCTCAAAAACTTACTCACCATCTTCTGTACTCTTTGCTATGTATCTCCGAAACGGCTGGATCAACTTTTGTAAAAAAATCATCTCCTTATTAATTGAAATCGAATGTTAAATAATTTTAATCGGTTGATCCGTACGCCCGAAATTGTAGACAAAAAATTACATCCACACAAAGCACACACTCTCTTTACACACATACATCCATTTTTTTTAAGATTTTCCAAAATATTCAGAACACTCTGAAATGTAAGGACATGCAAAAAATGATATTATATTTTTGGACAATTACTATATAACTTAACCCAAAGAAAGATAAAAATATTGATAAAAACAATGTAATTATACGATTATTATGCTAAGCGCATGGTACTATTTGGCAACATAATATTTATGCATCATACAAGCCTATTATGATCCAATTTTTAATTTTAATTTTCACAAAATTTTCTAACCGTTCACTTGCGGGGTTACATTTTTGACTCAGTTTAATAAGTTATTTAGTTATCCAGCATAGTGCAGGTAATCTATAGTGCTCGCGCAAATTTCAAAATCCCCTTTAAAGCATGAACTTTAATAAATACTGTGTTGTAGCACGCTTGAAACTATTTGGTAATTAGATTTGCAAGTTTATTACAACGTGCGCTCAAAAATGAAGCTGCACTTTATGTATGGTCTAGCCATTATTCTTTATTAGTACCTAGGCAATAAATATTAACATGTATGGGCTCGCGTAACTTTCTAATATCTTACCAAATTATTTTAAATTCTTTTGTGAATGACACAAAAATAACATTGATCACAGCAACCTATAACAATATTTACGACCCTTGCTAGGTTCTTCAACCTGAAATAGCATTTTCATACACAGAAGAGCGAACATTATTAGGCTGACCTGGAAGTCACTTAATTCATAAATACAAAAAAAAATGTATACATAATTTTTAACTTCCCGTAGGATAGTAAATAGTAAAAGTTATAGTAAATTTTAATAGAGCGAACATTATTAGGCTGGCTTGGAAGTCACCTAATTCATTCATATTGTTGCACAGAAAAATGGTTTACATAATTTTTAACTTGCCGTAGAATAAATTATAGTAAATTTAATAGAAAATGAAAATTTTTGCATGTCTTTAGGTTTCAGAGGTTTTTTTTAATTAAATTCTTCAATATTCTGAAATTGAATAGATCGAAAGCCAAAAGTAAGTTTCCCAAAATACCGTACAGTGTCTTCGCGGAGTCTAGAACGTGTGTGCTTGCGGCTTTATATTATATGATGCCCATTGCACATCGTGCCTGCAAGCAACAATAAAAGAGAGCAGTTGCAGTTGCAGTTCCAAATGTTGGAACGGCGTCATGTTACAAATAATAAATGCATTCGTCCTATAAGCCACGCTCCACCGGCGGTTACTTGCAATGCAAACTGTGTCGCTGTGTTACTGGGCCACGCTCGATCTACTCCGTGGTACTATGTACTATGTTGTGTGCGTGCCTGCCGCTTCACTACTAATGTGACAGGGAATATTCTATTGTGCCCTGGCGAGCCCCAGATATAGTTGCTTTGCGCTAAGCTAAGATATTCCGAAAGCGGTGAAATATTTATGGTGTTTGCCTGCGAAATAAATACGACTTGCCCTCCTTAACGGAGCGACTGCTTAGCGATGTACGTTGACTGACACGTGATATGGATCTTTGTAATCGAGCCGTTGCATTTGTTAACCGCTCTCATTTATAAACGACTTCCTTGGTACTCAGCGAATGGATTGTGAAGTAGGTTGACCCCCGATGATAACTACATTTGTGCTAGTTAACTAGTTTTATATAGGCTTACAAGATAGTTTAATCCTCTATGAGTCGTGTTTTTGTTTCAAATCCAAAAAATAGGGGACCAAAAAATAAGTAATTTTACTCCCATATATGTAATAATTAGTGGTGCATGGCATCGTGACTTAAGGCAAATTGCTGGAACTTCCCGTACCGTAACGAATTGTTCGAGGAATACTGAATGTTTTCAAATAGATTATTATAAATATTGTAACATTGTCTAATATTTATAAGAATTATATAAACTAAATTTTAAAGTTGAAATTATTTGTTTAAAGTATATTAGAACTATAGTCAGAATTACAAATAAAATCTGAATTATTTTCGATATAGGGTAGGGCGGGGCTAGTTGAGCATAGGGGCAAGTTGAGCAATCGAAATATCTCGAAAACTATTCACCATCCGTCTAAGCATTATATGGCGAAAAGATAGAGGTTTGGGAGAAATAAACATCCCGCAATCGCTAGTGGCCGTTGGGCAAATGAGTGAGGCTCGCGGGCGTTTTGTTTATTTTGAGACCAAAAAGTAAAAAAGCAATTCATCACGAGTTTTGGTCTGGTTTAGTCAAATGTTATTTATTTTTAATCAGGTAAATGTTATTCTTCCATATATTTATAGTACTTTTAATGTGCACAGAGATTCTGGGTATAATTCTCACGTTTTTTTTAAAAACTCACTTTTATTTTGAAATTCCGAGTTGGGGTTAGTTGAGCATAGTTGCTAAGCTTGTTCTGTCACTAAGACAATTACCATTAACTTCCAGAAATTGATTATTATTCTTAAGATTTAAGCTAAGTTTATGAGTAATGATATAAAGAAATAATGATTTTAAACCAAAATACTGAATATAATGGTAAAATAATTCCTAAGTTAATTAATCGTTAATTATTCAAAGCAAATTACTATAAGTTTTGTTTTCTCTGTCAATAAAGACTAAAATATAGAACTGGTTATTAAAAACTTATTTTATTTCATCACTAATCGACATTGAACCTATAATTTCATTAGACTTTTTTAGTGCTCAACTTGCCCCACCTATGGGGTACATTGAGCATACTTGACTTTTTGCATTTAAACAGCTGTAGTTTTTAAATTTTACTTATTACCAAAAACTAGTATTAACACTTTTGTTAAGCGATAAACAACAAATCCATTAAGCCGTATAGCAATTTATTGAGACTTTTCATTGAGGAGATACATCTGTTTAAGTAAAAATTTGCTCAACTAGCCCCGCCCTACCCTACAAAAAATTAAAAAAAAAAAAAATGAAACAACATTTTTTTTTCCAAAATCAATTATTTTGTTAAGATAAGCAGAAAGTTCTTTGAATCATTCAAATCGGACGCTTAGTTTTCTCAAAAACTGCCATTTTTTACATATTTAGCTCCGTATCTTCGAAATGGCTGGGCCTGCCTTTGCCAGAAACTAATAAACACGTCTCCCAATCATTACTAATTGAATGTTTTTTAGATCAGTCAATTTCTATTTTCTGCACTCTTTGCTGCGTATCCTCGAAACGGCTGGACCTGCCTTTGCCAAAAACTAGCTCTTTTCCCTATCAATAGGAATCGAAAGTTCTTTGAACCATTCAAATCGGTTAATCCGTGCGCCCGAAAACGTGACTGGAAATTTGTATCCATACATACATACACACACACACAAACACACACACATCCATTTTTTCTGAGGTATGCCAAAATGTTCAGAAACCTTCAAAACGTCGAGAAATGTAAAAATTTTCAATTCCGATTTTTGGCCCATTACAATAACTTACCCTACGGGAAGTTAAAAACCGAATCATTTTCGATAAACAAAATACATTTTTTTTTAATTTTAAAGTTTGAAATAAAAAAAATTCCCGAAAGCTTGTGTTTCGTCAAAACAAGCGGAAAGTTTTTTTAACCATTCAAATTGGATGCTTAAAATGTTAAGAATTTTTCACAACGTGAAGAAATGCAAAAAAATTTAATTTTGTTTTTTGGACGATTACAATAACTTACTATATGGGAAGTTCTTAATATAAATTTTAAAACGTTGGTATCCCGAATATAAGTATCTTTATCATCACACAGTGCTATAATTGTTCAACTATATCGTCAAAGAGCACGTGTGTCAGAAGCCCTAGCGCCCCAGGTTAGTGGTACCATAGTCGGGCTGTAGACTCCGACGTCGCAACCGCCCATTCCCCTTAGGTAACCGTTTCGCGGCAACAGCCGACCACCTACCGCACCCGATCCCGCTTCGCGAACACTGACGTCATATGCCCTACACGTAAACCTCGCTGATGCTACAACAACGAACTCTAAAATAAATATTACACGAATAACTGATGTGAACAATTCGTTGGAGTTTATTTAAATTCTGTCTGTCTGTTTATTAAAATCACTTACTTAAAACCATATTTCAACGCAATTTAATACGATAACATGAATGCAAGCATTCAAGGCAACAGATGTTGAGAGTTTCTATATAGGCTGGGTATTTATGTAAGCTTTTGAATTAAGGATTTGTATACATGAATACAGAATTTGTTTTATTATAAAATTTTGTTATATACAGAAATAAAAATTGTATATATTTATATATATAAAAAGAATATAAATCATGAATTAATAAGACACTAAGCAAGTGGCATTTTGCTCCAAGGCAAGTTTTATGAACTTTTCGAAATGTGCTTAATCGATAGAAATTGAGATTTATGTAACAATTAGAATAAAGGCGATATAAAAGTTGTTTGTAACATTTAATTACAAAGAAATGATTTTTGACAAAAAGCTGATAAGCGCTATTCTAAGAAGATCTTTCGAAAGATTTTACAATTTTTACAAAAATGTTCTGAATTTTTTGCAAAAATGATTTCGTGAGATTTTTGAATTTTTAAAATCAATTCAAAATTGTGGATAATTTTAAAAATAGCCTTAACTATTAAACTAATGTAATTACTTGTAATTTCAATTATCTACATATATATATATATATAAATAAGTCGGGTTTTCCATCCTGACGATATAACTCCAGAACGCTCGAACCGATTTCGGCAATTTTGCATTCGTTGGAAAGGTCTCGGGCTCCGCAAGGTTTATAGCTAAGAAAATTAGTTGTGCATGGCATCGTGCCTTAATGCAAATTGCTGGAACTTCACGCACCGTAATTAAAAATTCGAGTAATGACAATAGTGAGAATTATCAGAATTATGCTTGGTTATGTCAACGAGCAATTCTTGCCGCAAAGAGTAATGTATACGCACTGAATTTCACCATTTAATTAAAAATTGCTGGCGTTTTGGCGACACACCAATGATTCTGACTGGTGTTCCGTTTGACTTCAAACGATTGCAATTTCCAGTTCGCCTTGCATATGCAATGACAATTAACAAGTCACAAGACCAGTCGCTTAGTGTTTGAGGGATAAATTTCAAATAGATTATTTAGAAAGTCATTGTTTTTCACATGGGCAGTTATGCGTTTCTTGTTCACGAGTTGGGAAACCTTTCGCTTTGTTTGTGTTAACGTCAGACCAAAAAACAAAAAATGTGGTTTACTAAAGAGCACTTCAATTTGTGGATTCACTTTCATTTACCTAGAGAAGTTCAACTAAAAAACACTTTATTTTTGTAATTGAAATAAATTCATTACTGTTGTGGAATAAAATCAAATTTTACCTTTTCAAATATAAAACAAAAAAGTTCTTCATCTTTCTCACGAAACCATCTGGTGGCAAAACGGAGTTCGTCGGGTTTGCTAATATCCTTATAAGGATATTAAAATTTAGTATACTAAAATAGTTAATTTTCGAAAACTTTGCACTGAACCAAAACAAGTTCTAAATGTAACAACTGGCTGACTGGTTTTATATAAAAAATAGTTTCAAAAAAAATTTAACTGTTAAACTAATAAGCTTAGTAGATTCAATCACTCCTTTACTAAAATAGTAAATTTTTGATACAGGACTCAAGAAAAAAATTGCACTTAAAGTTTGAATACCCAAAACAGCAATTTGCCGATAGATTTTATGTATTTTTAAAATATATTTAACTATTGAACTAATAAGCTTACTAATGATTTTCACTGTTACTTCATTAAAGTCGTAAATATTCGATAATTTTGTAGCACTTTGCACCAAAGTCAGAAACTAAAACATATAAGAACTAGGAATTAGGTAAAAAGTAGACAAAAATTTAACATCAATGGAGGAAAAGTCTTGGCCGAGCATTGTGCAACACTAAACAATGCTAATCATTATCGAGATACATCGAATGGTAAATCATCATAGTCGGTGCAGTCATTTAAGAGAAAATATGGACAGAAATATGGAAAGATCAAAAAATCTGCTCAATTTTATACACACATTCATATCATTTAATTCAGAATGACTTCAAACGTCGAGAAAAAAATGAAATCAGCACATCGGATTTTTAGCGAAAACATAAACTTCTCCTTTGGTAAGTTAAAAATACTTTCTATAATATGAAGTTTGCTAGATCAATCATAAAGACTAAAATAAATATTGCACCAAATACTGATAAAAAAATTCGTTGAGCTTTTGTCTACTAAAATCACTTACTTAAAATATTAGAGCGTTATATAATATAATAACATGAACACTAGGATTACTCAATAATGTGTGTTTATTCAATAAACGCTCTTAAAATGAACGGAGCTTTCTGGCGCGTCTCGCAGACTCTGAAGAAGCTTTTAGCTACAACATAAAAGGTCAATCGTTTCGATTGTGAACATGTTCCTTAGTCACCACCTGCCTTAACACAGAAAACAGAGAAAACGACGAAAAATCAAGATTCACTGGTGGCTGAAAAGAATACAGAGCAGCCTGTTATCTTTGAATCAAAAAAGCGAGAACACAAAGAAACTTTATTCGCTTGCGTTATTTTGAATGAATAACAAATCATTGAATAATCCACCCCGATTTCACACAAACTCTGTGTGAAGCAGAGATGAATATTTTTTGTATTTGTACTCAGAAAAAATAATATGATTCATTACTTCTCGTATACGAGAATAAAATTCTGCGCAAGAGGTCTGCTTGGAAAAACATTTTCCTCAAATTTAATTTACTCCCACGGCAGCAAACAATTATTTTTTCAAATGATGTATTCTTTTTTTGAAAAAGTTCTTCAAAATCCATTACCTTAAGCAAACACGGTGTTTGTGGAATTCTATTTATGGAATATTAGTATCATTTAGAAGTAAGTTTACTTTGGTAACCATCAATTTACTATGCCTTGACTGATATATTTTTAATTGCTGCTAATAAGTGAAGCAGCTTTGTCTTTTGTGATATAAAAACAATTCTAAGAAAATGATAAATAAAATTGATAGCAGAAAAAATAATTTAACATAGAGTTATTTTGTGATACGAGATATTTTGTACAAATAAGGCTAATTGAATGAAGTTAAATGTACATGCAAGATCAAAACGCTTATAAGACTTTTGTTGTAATATTCAATATATTTATTAATTAGGTTATAAAACTAATACACCTATCGACCGTTTTTCAACCTTCTCGCTCTAACCACTTTCTAAAAGAAAGCTCTATTAATAGGGATAAATAATACTATATCTTTGATAGTTATATCTTAATCACATGAAGTACTTTACTTTTGAAAACCCATGGGAACAATGAATTTCGAAATTACCCACACATAATTTTTTATATTTTATTTTTACAATTTGCAAAAAAATAGCCCACTAACCATAAAGATATTTTAAGATTGCACGTTTTAGTTTCCGCACCGTCGGCGTCGCTGCAAAACATCCATAGCGAGGAAAAATAATCGACATTTTTGACATGATCGGAAACTCGCCTAGATATTTACGGTGGAGATTCCTGGAAAATATTTTCTCGACTTGAAATCGTACAGATTATTTCTTCTGATTCGTTTCTACTTTGTATTATCCATATTTGGTATTGAATAAACTTTAATATCTAAAGAAAATTTCTGATTGATATTCGTGGAACTAATATTAAAGTAACTAATAGTAAAATTTTGCTAGTAATTTGTGAGCTACCACTTTTACCATGATTAATAAAATGAAATTTTTTAGAGATGAGAGAAATAGACTCTTGAAACTTAATTTATGAATTTATCAATTATACTAAGAAATAATTAGCTAATAGAGTGTACTAAGAAGTAGTTTTTGTGGCAGATATGGTTTTACAACATACCGAAAATATTGCCATATTAGACAGCTTGATTTCATGTTGTACTAATATTAGTATAATCAAAAGTAATCATGAAGAGTAGGGAAGAGCAGGGGTTAAAAAACCGCAGCTAAAAAATTCACCATCATTATTTCAACGAGAAAAGTTAGTATTTAACAATAATGTTAGAAAATTGATTGCAAAAGATCTGTTAATAACCACCGCCTTCAACCGAGCAACTTCGACTGATTGAAATGATTATATTGTCAATTTTATAAGTTATAATGTTTTGTTGGTTCCTTTAGTTTTTGTGCATGGCTGTTTAATCTACGGTACCCAAATACAAACAAGTCATTTAATTGTAAAAAAGCATATTGTTATTTTTAATTTAGATGAAAATAAATCAAATTAATTTTTATTCAAAATCGAATGATAAATTCTTCTGACACAGTCCCATATAAGGTTGTATCCTTGTGAAGATATTGGATGAATAAATTGTGGGGCTTATTCCCATAAATGTAAATTTGGTTTTATATTGAAACACACTCTTTAATTTTTTAGTTTATTTAACTTATTTTTGAGATTTGATATTTTATAGACTGCTTTTGCTGTCGAGCGGGTATTTTGCTTGTTGAAGCCTTTAATGGTACTAAAAACTAAACCTAAAATTTAGGGTAACTTGAGTTGTATTGCCCTGTATGCAGCAAACAACTGTGTGCACTGCTCCATTTTTCGTAAATTGGAGCAGCAATTCACTCCAGATTGAATTTATATTTTTTTCATAATATTTTAATATTACAACAAAAGCCTTTCAAATGCCTTTACAGCATAAATTTAGTACGAAGCAGTGACTTATTTTACAACAAGAAAAACCTTTACTATAAATAGTTTTATTTTTCCAGAACGATGTATGATTTCTTTAGTGTTCTGCACACGCCAAATATAAATAGTAATTCAAACCTTCCACATATTATATAACCGTGCTGCGCAAATATAGCACAACATATACAATTTCAATACGCCGGCGAGAAAAATATTAATAAAGAAAGTTGTCCCCAGTAGGGTCCCTATATAAATAAGATCTGAGATATGTTATTTCCGCCACAACGATACAATTTCATTTACGGTTTCGATTTGATAAAGTTTTGTATGTTTAACGTTGGGTACGTACGTATATTCCTAATGTTCAGATAACCGTGAAAATTGGAAAAGCAAAAGCAGGAGCTTTGAAAAGTTCTTGGAAGCTGAAAACCGAATAATGTTTTGTATGTTATTCAAAATAGAGCAAACGAATAGGTAAAGACTTCGTGCGCTTTTGTAAAGAGCGAAGGTAGAAATATTGTTGAAGAAGAAAATGGGAATGCAAAATTTATATTGGTTGCATTCTATATTATAGTTTTGCACAAATATGTAAATTCGTAAAAGAAATAGACAAGTTCGATGCTGACATCGGCATTAAATTTTCTTCAGAGAACGACTTTTTTAACTTCTCGTAGTGTAAGTTATTGTAATCTTCCGAAAATCGAGAATGAAATATGTCTTATCCCTTTGTGGTTAATATTATTAGATATTTCTATTAGCAATAATGTCCAATTTTGCTTTCAATAATTATACTGTCTAATGACCTAAATGAATGTATCAGATATTAAATGATTGCATTAGCTTATGTTTAGTAAAATTCCCAGTTAACTCCTAATTATAGAGATATGTTTTTTACCATTTTTCTAAAATTAGTCATTTGCCCCTTTTTTCCCAGAAGGGACAGCAGGGGTGCAAATAGATCCAACAACTTTTTTTTTATTTTAAGAAGATTTTACAAAATATTAGATACATCATTTAACAAGTGTGACTTACAAATTTTACAGGTATATTTTTTTATTGTCATCGTTTTTATTGTCGATTTAGTTTTTTACTGTCTTGACAAAAAATGGAAACAATTTAGTTCACTATATTTCAATAATTTGTTTTTGAATAAACATGATCAAAGTGCATCATTTGACTTCCGATTGATTTAAAATATTTTATTATTTTGAAAATCTTTACAAAATATATCAATAAATTTAATAGAATTATTAACTCGTTCAAAATAAATTTTAAAATTCTCAAATTTACCTTATAGCAATAATTGTTTTTCTGTGACCGTGTATTGTTGTTAGGAGAATAAATTAATACACATTGATTTAAAGTTAACGTTATTATTTACATAATACTGTTGTTTTTTTATTAAACTAAACATATATATATATCACATATATATCACATATATATATATCCTGATTAAATTATAAAGTTGATTGAAAATCTCCGGGATTTAGTTTTGTCCGTGAAAATCTCTGATATTTAAGCGATGAATATATCATCCTGAAACAATATTATTATAGGTTTGTATATCAAATAGCCTCTGGATTATAATATTTATATGGCTTTTGAAATATTTATATATATATATATATATATATATATATATATATATATACATGTGTGTATATATATTCATCTCAATTCATATTCCCGAAAGCAAATCTGCATAAACAAGCAAATTATGAAAACATAATTTAATTAGTACGATGTGACTAGAGTACTTGGTGTATTTTCCTTATAAATGAATGCAAAACTAGATTAATATATTACTTGTTTCCTTATTCAGCTAACTATTTTAATGAAAATATGAATGTGGAGCTTTATTCAAATGAAGTATTGCACGTATTTGGTTTGTTTTAATTTGCCAATGTTATTTACAAACAAAAATATGCAATGCAAAATAGAATATAATAATAATGATAATTTTTGGAAATGATAACTAAATAAATAAATAAAAAACCAGATAGCTTTTGTAAACTCAATATATATATATATATATATATATATATATATATCTGTATAGTACAAAATATTTGTATTAAATAATATTTTAAATGTATTTATTCCTTCAAATTTGATCCCTTGTTAAAACTTTAATATCTAGGTATATTTTCGATACACTTGAAAAACTCTTCTGCCATAAAATTATTATGCTATTGTAAAACTTTAAACAAATGTTGAATTTTTATACTCAATGGTAAAATAAATGGATGTTACCCTTATCAACTTATTGTGATTCTATTTTGGATAAGCAAATGTATAAACAATTCAAGGTAAAGATACAATCGATTTCATTATAGAAAAATGGCAATATTAGATAAAGTAAGAATATTATCTACATTTCATTTACATAAATGTAATATATATTCATGTCTATTTCCATTTGGGGTTATTAATTTTTCCTCATTTTTTCGGCTGTAGATATGATCCTTGATGCGAAAAGTAATATTAGTCGACAAAGATATATTAAAGACGTACAAAAGAACAAATAACTTTCCTTCCCAAGGCTTATAACAAAACACCACATGAGGCATTTCAGTCCACGTGGATTTTCTGATACAATCCGGCAAGATCCAATAAACATCTGAGCATTTCTATTGCGAATGTAAGAAACCTTCGCCTCATGTCAAATATAATTACATTGATATATTATATGAGGTCGCTATTCATTTCGATTCTTTCTTTCATCAGGACTTGGTTTTGTAAAATGATACCAATATGGTTTTGGGTATTTTTGATTTCCAAGTGTTTTTCCATTAGAGATTATGTCATTATATTAAAAATAAATGGAAGACGCTTGGTGCTTGAAAATTGATAAAAAACAATTAAATGATTTACTCTCTATATAGCCAGAAATTTTCGTTAATTATTTTCAGATTTTTATTTTTTAGAAAACGATATCTTCATAGGATGAGATTGAAGTAAAATGGAAAATAATGAACTATTAAAAATGCGAAATAGCTAAATTTTAGAATTCTTGTGAAAAAAATATTTTAAAAATAACCAACACAATTATAGAAATTTTTCAAAAAAAGTCTATTTTCTGGACGTTTCAATTCATTATGTAACTTTTAACACAAAAATTGCAATAGCGACCATTGATGAGAGTATTCCCTTAAGAACTTTAGCAACAATTTTGTTCAATTGGGAATAAATATTAATAAAAATATTAAACTTTATATTCGAACAATATATTTTTTCTTCAAATTAACATAACGTTCAAACTGTGAGAAGCACATCAGCACCAAAATTATTTTTCAGTGCAAAGCGTGAATACAAAGTTAACGGCAATATTCAAACGTAATATTTCATTTGCAAAATATATATATATTCATACATGAAAAATATCGCTTTGTATATAGTTCTGATATTTAGAATGCATATTCCACATTAATTTTATTAGTTATGGTTCATGGATGACTGCTTTTTTTCAACTGGCATAGGTCACACGTCAAATAGAACGAAATTGTACAAAAATAATAACGTAGTTTTTGGAAACGCATTTATATTTTCATTTTAATCAATATATTTATTTTAGTTCGTAGAAATTTTGATGAAAACATTACATTGTTCTACTCATCACAATTTTCCTAACACAATGTGTAAATAATAAATATCAGTTGACATTTATTTAGCTGATATATATATATATATATATATATATATATATATATATATATATATATACATATATATATATATATATATAAAGCGAGAGGTTTTTCTTCAGATGGTGAAATAATATGATAAAAATTGTTTCTTGGGCATCCATCCAATAATTAAAAAAAACAGTTTTAATGCAAAATGTTTTAATTAAGAGAACATACGTTTCGGGTCCAGATTTGACCCATCTTCAGTGCTACAAATAAATATATCAGGGATACAAATTAAAACAATATAAAAAAATAATATAAAAGATACATAATTACAGACAAAAATAAGTAGATACAATGTATATGAAAAGTATATATGAAAAAACAACATAAAATAAACATATGTAAAGAAACTCACCATACAAATAATTTTTTTAAAAAAATATAACACAAAGAACAACACAAAAATGTAAATGAAAAAATAAGTATGAAATAAAAAATTGAAAAAACATCAAGTTATGAAAATTGTAAAAATTAAAATAAATAATATGTTTTATTGTAAAAAAGGTTATTCCAAAAACACATCTTGTTAGTTTGGAGACAGAATTACGTATGTGTAAACGAGAGTAAAATGCGGGCCTACGTGTTTGCAGCGGAAAATAGTGGAAACTGTATCGTCATTGGATGAGAGAACGGGATAGAGAGAATTTTAAGGGTTACAGTTATGAAGAATTTTCCAGCGATCATGCGCAAAGAACATAGAAATTTTTTTTAAATATGTAAGTCATCCATAATCAGACGGTTGAACAAAGTTGGATCAAAATGAAAAATGTGGATCAAAATAAAAATATAGAAACATAATAAAACCAAGACAGAACAATGTAAAAAATTGTGAAATAGAGAATTATATTAAGAAAAAGTATAAATATTAACTGAAAAAGATAAAAGTTAAAGAAACAAGTTATTAATAATTAAAAAACAACATATATATGTATATATAACGCAACACAATAATTGTAACAATTGCATACACATACATAAAACATAACTAACATAAACAACCACATGCAAACATGCAATTACAACATCTATGTAAAATCCAAATATACACACAAATGCAACATATTTTTATGTTTGTGGATATACATGTATGGGCATATGTGTTGCATTTGTGTGTATATTTGGATTTTACATAGATGTTGTAATTGCATGTTTGCATGTGGTTGTTTATGTTAGTTATGTTTTGTGTATGTGTATGCAATTGTTACAATTATTGTGTTGCGTTATATATACATATATATGTTGTTTTTTAATTATTAATAACTTGTTTTTTTAACTTTTATCTTTTTCAGTTAATATTTATACTTTTTCTTAATATAATTCTCTATTTCACAATTTTTTACATTGTTCTGTCTTGGTTTTATTATGTTTCTATATTTTTATTTTGATCCACATTTTTCATTTTGATCCAACTTTGTTATATTATTTATTTTAATTTTTACAATTTTCATAACTTGATGTTTTTTCAATTTTTTATTTCATACTTATTTTTTCGTTTACATTTTTGTGTTGTTCTTTGTGTTATATTTTTTTAAAAAATTTATTTGTATGGTGAATTTCTTTACATATGTTTATTTTATGTTGTTTTTCATATATACTTTTCATATACATTGTATCTACTTATTTTTGTCCGTAATTATGTATCTTTTATATTATTTTTTTATATTGTTTTAATTTGTATCCCTGATATATTTATTTGTAGCACTGAAGATGGGTCAAATCTGGACCCGAAACGTATGTTCTCTTAATTAAAACATTTTGCATTAAAACTGTTTTTTTAATTATTGGATGGATGCCCAAGAAACAATTTTTATCATATATATATATATATGTGTGTGTGTATGAGTGTGTGTATATGTGCCTTTATACTAAACTAAACATAATACAGTAGTTTAAGAGAAAGACAGTCGTATGAAAGCAGTTCGGTGAAGCAAAGTTACGATATCTCCTTACGAAATGTTCATGATATAGCATTCAAGAAACTTAACATCCAAAATGTGCTCTAATAAACATACAAGCAATTTCAATTTAGTTCTATATAAAAACATATTCACGAATATTTCACATAACTAACATCAGTAGCATACATAATTAAAAACACCATATTATATATTGTGTTATTAATTAGTTTTTAAGGACCACTTTCCTTTATACACTTTGCTTTAGTAAGAAGCCAGTGTTGTTCTTATCATAAATTGTCTTTTGTGCAGAATTGTGCCTTTTCCTCGAAATGAACACAGGAAACATATATTTCCTTACTCTCGGGCGTATTCTATGATAACAAACTACGGCATTATAAGCAAGAAATAGTATGCTGAGCACAGATGTCTACATGCCTCTAATTTATGAAATACTATAACCATGCAATTTTAACTTGTTAAGCTTTTATCTTTTACTATGAAACAATAGTTGATGCAAATAGTAAATGAAACTTGTCTATTGAGACATAGCTAGTGAAATGTAAAAAATTAATAAAAACATTCATAGTCATTGAATGTTAGCTTGACAACTAGATTTTGTGAACTAATATTATCTCCATAGAAGATATCGAAATATCATTTACAAACCTTGGGTAAATTTAATTTATATTGTGCAGGTTCAAGAATTATGGCATTAATATAATTAAAAAAAATCTACAATTATAAAATATAATACCAGTATTTATTTAGGAAATAATTGCAGATTATTAAAGATTGACCGCAAATTTACGGTGGAGACGCCAATACGTAAAAATGGTGCGTTTAAGATGAGATTCATAGAAATGTGTTTAATAACATATACATTTTTATAATATACTATTATTTATAAATATTATGAATACAGTTAATAATTAAAATTTTAATATATGTAATTATAATTATGAGAAATTTATATAATCTTCGGATTTATAATGTCAAAGCGACAAGTGCAATAGACTACAAAATTAACAAAAATAAAATCTGCTCTACAAAAACTGAATTACCTAAAATTAACAAAACAAAATCACCGACGCTAAAATTATGCCGGCACCTGCCCCAAATCAGTTACAAGTTGAAAATTTGATTGCAGCATTATTCTTTAATTTAATATAATAAGTATAATTTGTATGCATTGACTCGGTATTATAAAATGAAAGGGAGCGTTAAACGGCCTGGTCCCTAGACCCTAAAATGGAATGGCCAAGAGTTGGAAGCGCAAAATGGAGTACTGGAATACGTCTAATTCAATTAGAACAGAACGCGGTAGCTCCGGCAAAGCCCTTTGGCCAATGCGAGCACTAATTGTGTACACCAGGTGAGCTGGCGACGAGGTGACGTAGTCTGGTTTAATTAAAAATTTAAGCTGCAACTGCTCTGCTGCATACAGGAGAAGTATCTATCCATACAGGATAATGTATGTAAGGATCACAGATATGTCACATGCAGAACGCTTGGAGATAAATGAAAATTCCGGGTAGGGTAACGACAAAATGAGTATTTCAGAATTAGAAAAGAAAATGTAGTAGGTAGGTACTTCCTTTATGTTTTAGACACTGCACTATTCAGCTAAATTATATGAATAAAGTAATTTATGAATGACATGAATTTAAAATGTAGAAAATGATCAAATAATGAAAATATAGCAAAGTAAAAGCATTGTTTTATTTTTTTTATCTAATTTAATTATTAACCCCATGCGTTCTGCAGCATTATTATGACATTTAGTGATACAAGTATTTATGAGATCTTGAATAATAATATTTATTAAGATACGCGAAATGAAATTTAGCGATATAAAAATAATACGAGACTACAAGTATTAAAAGTTTATTATGTCACAGATAAGACATTTATATATTATATTTTCGAAAATATATTTGATGTGGAATAACTTTCTATATTATATTTTGATTTAAAAGTTTTAAAAAGTAGTAAAGAATTAAAAATATGCTATATTTTTAATAATTTGAAATTAGATTAAATTTTACTAAAATCGAGATTTTGTATGTTATTATTGGAAAATTGAGTGATTTCAAAATATCTGATATATGCTTGCTGGTTTTACATGTATTGTTCAGGAAGCATTTCAAATTTACCTAATTTATTATTATCATTATTCTAGTTCAAGGACTACAAGAACGGTTTTAATGTTTGTCGGCGAGATATTTGCGACTATGTTTGTCCACGAAACAAATTTATTATGAGGTCGCCATAGATGTAATTACGTTTGTGAATATCTGTAATGGCAAGCTTTAATTCGCGAATGCAAAAATTATATATTTAATATACTATGTTTAATAATATATAGCCACGTGTCTGTTGGTCAAGCTTAATCTGATAATGCTCAAATGGCAAATTTCTAGAGCACTTTTCTAATTACATATGCAACACATTAAAGCACAAATTTTATGTCAAATGGATTGAAGAATTTATAATTATAATGTAACATTAGAGATTCAGATTATATACTAAAATATTGAACGCATTATAAATTTTTGGAATTATCCCGATTTGTTTTTTACCTAATGGGATAGGGTTCATAAGTGTCAAAAAATATTTTCAAATGTTTAGTTTTCTTACAATTTCACCAATTTCAAAATATGTATGTAACTATTATTAAAAAATAATATTATTCGGATAACATGATATGAAAAATCTAAACAAAAAATGCATAAAATAATATATATTATTCACTTTCCAGAAAAAATGATATTCTCGACACCCAATCCAAATTACTTATTTAATGCTTTCTCGACGTTTCAAGTCATTTTATGCGTTTGAGGCAAAAATTAGACAATTTGTTTATTTGAGATAATTTTCAAACTGGTTCAAACGATGAGGACTATAGTTAATTGTTTTGGATATAAACTAAAAATTCGGATAACGATACGGCTTTTGGAACAAACATCAATTACAAGCTATGAAAATTAGCAATTTGTTTTAAAAAAGAAAATATAAATTTGTCATACGTAAAATTTATATATCATACTATCATAAAACAAAAGAATATCAACGAAGTTGTATTTCTAGCTTTAAAATAATTTAATTCAAAAATGTTAACTAAAAATTAAGTCAAATCACTTTAATATAACATATAGTCAATATTTTTATATCGTTTGTATTTTTATTAACAAACTAGCAAACCCGACGAACTCCGTTTCGCCACCAGATGGTTTCGTGAGAAAGATGAAGAATTTTTTTGTTTGTTTTATATTTGAAACGGAAAAATGTGATTTTATTATACAACAGTAATAAATTTATTTCGATTACAAAAATGAAGTGTTTTTTAGTTGAACTTCTCTAAGTGAATAAAAGTAAATCGGCAAATTATCCGTTTCATGGAAGTGGTCTTTGGTAAACCACATTTTTGTTTTTTGGTCTGACGTTAACACAAACAAAGCGGATGGTTTTCCAACTCGTGAACAGGCAACGTATAACTGCCCATGTGATAGATAATGATTTTCTAAATAATCTGTTTGAAATTTATCCCGCAAACACTAAGCGATTGGCCTTGCGGCTAAGGCGAACTGGAAATTGCAATCTCGCATTAAGGCGCGATGCCATGCACACTTATTTTCTTAGCTATAAACCTTGCGGAGCTCGAGACTTTTCCAACGAATGCAAAATTGTCGAAATCGGTTCTTGCGTTCTGGATTTATATCGCCAGGAAGGAAAACCCAACTTATTTATATATATATATATATATATATATATATATATATATATATATATATATATATATGTAGATATATGTAGATAATATATTTGAAATTATTTAAAACAATTGTTGATTATTTTTATTACTCGAATTTTTAATTACGGTGCATGAAGTTCCAGCAATTTGCATTAGGACACGATGCCATGCACCACTAATTTTCTTAGCTATAAACCTTGCTGAGCTTTGCGAGACCTTTCCAACGAATGCAAAATTGTCGAAATCGGTCTGTGCGTTCTGGAGTTATTTCGTCAGGAAGGAAAACCCGACTTATTTTTATGTATATAGAAGATAATCTATTTGAAATTATTTAAAACAGTTATTGATTATTTTTATTACTCGAATTTTTAATTACGGTGCGTGAAGTTCCAGTAGCTTGCATTAAGGCACGATGCCATGCACAACTAATTTTCTTAGCTATAAACCTTGCGGAGCCCGAGACCTTTGCAACGAATGCAAAATTGTCGAAATCGGTTCGTGCGTTCTGGAGTTATTTCGTCAGGAAGGAAAACCCGACTTATTTTTATATATATAGAAGATAGAGCAAGAAGTTAATATAATAAGTGATTTTGAGCGGTCTTTCTTTAAATAAAATGTACTTTCTAAAGTGTGTTGGAGAGTTTAATTAAATGTTAAGAAAATGTTTATTTAACTAAAAGAATTTAAATAAATAGAAAAACATTCTACCACCATTTTTGCATTTTATGAAATATTTTTTTTCAAAGGAGATTTCAAAATAAATCATTTATTCAAATCTTTAGAATTACAATTATTATGTTATCTTTCAACTTGATTCTGTCAATATAACAAACATTACGATCATTGCCATCCACTTTATAAGCCGAGTCCAACTCTATTTTTGGGAATTTTGATTTTATTTGGCATTACATTATATTTTTTTAAAAATAATGCAACCAATCATGAAAACTCTAGTTCTTAAAACAGATACAACATTTTTATCTGAAAATTTATCAACCAATGTTAGCAGTAATAATAAACGTAAATAAATTCATAATTTTAAATTTCAATGTAA
>NW_020537324.1:26119305-26136071 GCF_003426905.1 Ctenocephalides felis
ATACCAATTTTCAACTTTGTATCTCATCTTATGGCCGAGATATCATTGAAAATATGTGAAAGTGGCCCCTTTTTTCAAACTCACTTTTTGACGTAACCATAAAAGATATCAAAAAAAAAATTTACGTGGTTCTATTCATATTGGCTTAGGCCACATAATGTAGAACAATCGATGCCAAATAATTAATTATTATTAGCTGAAAAAGATAAAATAATTTTTCAATTGATGTTTTCCGGTAGTGCGTTTAGTTGGACCACCTTCTAATTAGCGTTATTCGAAAGATTATTGCTTTATCTTTTAGTACTGAAAATATTGTTCAAATCAATTTGGTGGAACACATTGGAAATTGAAAAAACCGGAGCCAGTACACCCGCGCGTAACCCTAATAGTACCCTGCAATCGCATAGAGTTCGTTCGAACGCAAAGCAGTGCGCGAAGCGCCCGAAACGGTTCCTAAGAAATTCTGAATGTGACAATATTTATTATATAGTTATATGTATTCATATGAAATAATAATATAATGAAACATTGTAATTTCAACAAACCCAAAAACCTTTTTTTTTAATGATAATTGTAACATTGCGATTATAAAGCCCTTATTGTGGCCTATCTTTATCAGTACTACTCAATACTACAATACAAAAAGAAATATGACAAATGGTAATCTGAAATTCTTTGCTTTTGGTTATTTAAAATTCTTCAAAAATTATTTGCCATTTGATGTGGAAACTTTCTATATAGTACTTCAGGAATTTACAAAAATTATTACTGAAAGTATTCTAATAATCATTATTTATTATTATTATTATTATTTCAAAGAGTGTAGGAATATAATTAGAATTGATGTCCAATCACGGCATATAAATAGGAAAAAATATAATGTTTATATTGAATATACTCCGCTTGGCACTAACTATCGAAGTATTTTAAGGTATTGCTGTAGTTGTCCCAATGGATTGAGGACTGTTGGTTGCTGTTCACATATTGCAGCTATCATGTATTATATGTCATTTGCGAGGTATTTATCACGTATTATACGTCCATCAGAAATACTATCGAAAATTTTTATAATAGAGGAAACTTCGGTTGCTATTAACCATGACAGTGATGACGATTAAAATAACAAAATATAATTTTAATTGATTTATTATTTATTAATTTAGCATACCGAAGTATTTGTGTAAATCATATGATACACTTGTAAATTTTAAAAGAACACCAATAAATTTTTAACTCCCCGTAGGGTAAGTTATTGTAATGGGCCGAAAATCGGAATTGAAAATTTTTACATTTCTCGACGTTTCGAAGGTTTCTGAACGTTTTGGCATACCTCAGAAAAAATGGATATGTGTGTGTATGTGTGTGTGTGTATGTATGTATGGATACAAATTTCCAGTCACGTTTTCGGGCGCACGGATCAACCGATTTGAATGGTTCAAAAAACATTCGATACCTATCGATCGGGAAAAGAGCTGATTAGTTTTTGGCAAAGGCAGGTCCAGCCGTTTCCGGGATACGGAGCAAAGAGTGCAGAAAATAGAAATCGACTTTTTGAGAGAACGGAGTATCCGATTTGAATGATCTAAAAAACATTCAATTAGTAATGATTGGGAGAAGTGTTTATTAGTTTTTGGCAAAGGTAGGTCCAGCCATTTCGAAGATACGGAGCTAAATATGTAAAAAATTGCAGTTTTTGAGAGAACTAAGCGTTCGATTTGAATGATTCAAAGAACTTTCTGCTTGTCTTAACAAAATAATTGATTTTGGAAAAAAAATTTTTGTTTCATTTTTTTTTTTTTTTAAATTTTTTGTATATCGAAAATAATTCAGATTTTATTTTTAATTCTGACTATAGTTCTAATATACTTTAAACAAATAATTTCAACTTTGCAATTCAGTTTATAAAATACTTATAAATATTAGACAATGTCTCAATATTTATAATAATTTATTTGAAAACATTCAGTATTCCTCGAACATTTCGTTACGGTACGGGAAGTTCCAGCAATTTGCCTTAAGGCACGATGCCACCCACCCCACTAGTTATTTCTAATATTATAATTAAAATACTTTTATTACTTTAATTAAATTACTCACAGTGATAAATAAAAGAAATTGTATTTCAGAATTCAAAGTTCAGAATTTCTTAGGAACCGTTTCGGGCGCTTCGCGCACTGCTTTGCGTTCGAACGAACTCTATGCGATTGCAGGGTACTATTAGGGTTACGCGCGGGTGTACTGGCTCCGGTTTTTTCAATTTTCCAATGTGTTCCACCAAATTGATTTGAACAATATTTTCAGTACTAAAAGATAAAGCAATAATCTTTCGAATAACGCTAATTAGAAGGTGGTCCAACTAAACGCACTACCGGAAAACATCAATCGAAAAATTATTTTATCTTTTTCAGCTAATAATAATTAATTATTTGGCATCGATTGTTCTACATTATGTGGCCTAAGCCAATATAAATAGAACCACGTAAATTTTTTTTCGATATCTTTTATGGTTACGTCAAAAAGTGAGTTTGAAAAAAGGGGCCACTTTCACATATTTTCAATGATATCTCGGCCATAAGATGAGATGCAAAGTTGAAAATTGGTATATCGGTTTTTATCATTTAGACCTATAAAATGGCGTATAAATTATTTAAATACCAGGGTGGGGCCGATTCTATATGGCAATGCGCCCATACCCTTAGTGCACAATATATCCCTATCACGTTACGCCCATTTAATTTTCTCAGAAGAAAGCGGAACTTCATGCAAAAAATATTTAGTTTCAATTTCAGTAAATTAGTAATATTCTACACAGATTGTAATCTTTATTATTCTCCATCTATTCATGCAATATGTATAATTTTGTTATCGAGTCGTATTAAAAATCGCTTTTACATAACACAATTGATGAATTGTTCACGTTTAGTTTATCAGCAACCATTATCAGAAATAATAGGCGTATTTCTGTCCATGATACATGTGTATACATAGATTACTTTCTAACTGGTCTGATAATACAATACTATTAATTTCGAAGTTTAGTTCAGGGTTAAATGATAGCAGATTATGTATCGCATTTGACCTTTTTCAAGGTTTTATGATAATCGAATTATATCTATCCATTTGCAATGATGATTGATTGGGTCAAATGTAATGTTTGCTGATTTCATGTGATTTGTCATAAGCTTCACATATGCTACCTCATTTACAATTTTAGATATTTTGATTACGTAGGTACCTATATATTTTTCACTAATTTTTGGTTAGTAAATTAGAATAATAAACATACTTTTAACACTTTCTAAAAATCCTATTGCTAATTTTATGCTTACCCGACGTATGAAGTCATTCAGAATTGTTCGATACTCAAATTCAAACTGGTGGTACATGGCCTTAATGCAAATTGCTGGAACATTCCGTACCTTTAAAAACTTTAGATTTTTGAGAAATTTGAAATTTTTGACAAAAATGGACTTTTTGGAAAAATTTGACTGTTTCATTTCTTAGAGATTCTGTTTTTTATAAAAAGAATCAAGTCTTACGATTAAACATTATATATAGTAGTACTGAACTCATAAAAGTAAGAAAAAGTTGCACTTATTATTTAAATCTAAAATCAAATTAAAATATCTGATAATTTGATGCGTATATATGTCTAATCATCATTTTTGATCGCTAAATGGAATGTTTTTTTTTTAACTTTTTCCATTTGAGCTCTGAGATCACTGGACCTGCCTACCAAAAAATTTAATCAGTCCTTCACTCCATCAATGCATGTAAAATGTTTTTTGAATTATTCTAATCAGATGCGACATTTGGAAATTTTTTCTCCGTACCTTCTATATGCCTGAACCTGACTTTGCCAAAAACTACCCAGCATTTTTGAATCATTCAAATCTCCGCACATACTTACATACACACACATCCATTTTTTTTCAATGGTAGATCAGAATGTTCAGGAGTTTTTGAAACAAAACCAGTTTGAGACAAAAAGTCTTATAAATTGTAATGAATGCTTAATGAATGATATTATATAAGATGTTGATATTATTTAAAATGATATTATATAAAATGTGCTCTAAATGATTAGGTGAATTGTAAAAATACAAAATTTGTAAAGCCGGGTTATTTTTTCTCAATTGCATTTTCCTACAAATTTGAAACTTTGAAACATTTTATAAAACATCAAACCTTTATTTATTATGTTTGTGCGTAATATATATTACAGCATTTATTATTTTGGTTTGAAATTATATTTCAAGTTGTATTTTCAAGTGAAAATAGATATCATTTCTGTTTGATATCAGGTTGCCAAGACAAAAATGTAACCATTAACCTTGTGTTTGAAAAGCACGTGGGAACTGAACTGAAATATGATTAACTCTAAATAAAATATAGGTATCAGACTTTTTAATTGTTCTATAACGAAATGGTAATTGGAAATATTCAATTCTTTTTATACTCAAAAATGTAGTGACACCTGGTCCAAACAATAATTTTAAATCAACCTTTTTCTGGTTTCAAATAAATCAAAGAATAATCACACCAATATATACGTATACTTTTGTGTAAATAGGTCCGCCTAAATTGATGCCCTTACTCTTTCTCCTATAAATTTTCATTAAATCCCGAGGTGAATTACCTCGAAAAGAACAAGGCCTTTTTTAGGGTTTTAATTAAGTAGATTCAACAGCTTCAAACCAGCGCCCAGAATAACTAATAATGCAATATCATTTTCCAACTGAGGGGACCTTTCTGGCTATTAACAAAGCCCGCATATAACCTGCATATATTTGCCTTTGTATGAAAAGGGATTCTTTATAAATGAGAGCAATTAAGCTCATTTACTTTCATATAATAATAGAAGAAGGATTATGAATTTACTTTGCAGCACTATTATAAGCATATATTACACGAGAAATCCGGGCGGTCATATGAAATGACCGCTGTTTTTGATATTATAAATAGTATTTTAAATGATTTATGGAAAGGTGACTGCAAATTTAAAGTGAATTAAATAGAAACGGCGGAGAGAACTTGATTTAGTTTACTGTAGATGGGTTATATTAAATTATCAATGTATTTTTATATAAAGTTAAAAAAAAACTTAATACAACAAATGTTTATATATTGATACAAATTTTGAACGAATTCAATTAAAAAGTTTGTTTTCGCTAGAAAATCCGAAATGCTAATTTTATATTTTCTTGAAGTCTCAAATCATTCTGAATCCTATGACACTAAACTTCAAACAAATTTGCGTCTATTTGATCTTTCGTCGTTGTTTTCTCAAAAACTGCTGCACTGAGACAGACACTTTATATAGGATGTTCGAAAAAATTGATTTAATTTTATTTCTCTAATTATGTAGCACACTGAGATTTGTTTCCCTTCATTCCTTTTTTATTACAAAATCTATTAAGAAATGTACTATTTCACATCTTTTAACATTATACCGATAAATCCCGATAATAAAACTCATCAATAGAATGAATGCAAGAAATCCCACAGAAAGTCCATCATCGCTGTAATGGTTTCTAATGGAAATACTATTATAAAAGTTACAGATAAGTTTAAAAGCAAAAAAGTAGAAAAGCATTGAGCAGATGAAAATAAAACTAAAAAAACTTAATAACTTAGAGGAGTAATAAGTCGATTTGTATAAAGCTAAAAGTTTTGCGCTAGTCTAGGTCATTTCTGCGAGCTGCGAAATATCTATTTCGAAGTTGATAGTTAGTGAAAAAGAGATAAATTAAAAGTTTGTTGTACGAGGTGTGTTCAAAAAGTACCCGGAATTACTAATAATTAAATTTCGCGGGTCTGGAGTGTCTGATTGTCAAAAATTTTTTTTTATTGTGTTGGTATACATGCCCCTAAAGTATGATGAAATTTTCAGCTATATTCACTGTTTACTTTGTCTGTGGTAGTCGCTAAGGTTCGACGTGTTTTTCTGAGCTCGGCGATTTTTACAATGGAAGAATTGAAAAGTCAAAGAATTTGTATTAAATTTTGCGTAAAAAATGAAATAAAGTGTTGCAAAGTGCAAAAATTCACCAGATATGGCTCCGTGTGACTTTTTCCTATTCCCAAAGTTGAAGAGACCCATGAAAGGACGGCGGTTTTCCTCGATTGAAGAAAATCGCTGAGAGTGCTCAAGGACATATCAAAAAGTGAATATCAAGGGTGCTTCGAAAATTGGAAAAAACGCTGGCATAAGTGTATTATATCTGGGCGGGACTGCTTTGAAGGGGACCACATTAATGTAGACGAATAAATAAATATTTTTTTGAAAAAACGAAAATTCCGGGTACTTTTTGAACAGACCTCGTATGTAGTTATGAAATCAAAAAACAATTATATACATTTTATATTATAATTGCAGCATTATCGTAATTTAACATTTTTTGTTCATGTATACTTATGATGGATTTACTATATATACCTACATTAGTATTATTTGTATTTTTTGTACGCATCGCATTTAATTTGTTTTTATAATTATCATTCACATAATAATTATATAATAATAAACATATGTTGTTTACAATCTAAGTATGTATTATATTCTAGAATAATAATTTAATTTATGATAATTAAATTATATTTTACTAGTGTAGCAAAATTAAATAATTCAATTCAAGTAAATAATATAAATTTCACTACAATTATAAGTTTGTTTAGAAACGTATATAATTGCTCATTGCTATCAATTTAATATTATTATTTTACTATGCAGCAACAAAATTAATGACAAAATCATATGATCTCGTGATTTAATATCTACTATCACTTTATATTATAAACTAATTGATTTTACTTAAAAAAATATTAATGAATAAATTTAAAAAAAAAGTAAGTAATATTATGGTAAAAAGTAACTAACTAATATAACGACGCATTCGAATTGACTAAATTCGAATTAATAAAAAATAAAATAATTAGCAAATTTAGTTCTACATCGAATGAAATCAAAGTTTCTGTTCATTATTTACCATATCATCATTTATTTTACCATTAGAAATTATCTAAAAATTTACAATAAAGTCAATTTTAATAGAAGGAACTCATGGTGACAACGACATGTTCATAATATTATTACTTCTATTTAGTTTATCATTCACTTCTTTTCCATTCAAATCATAATTTGAAAATTTCCTAATTAAAATTTATTTTCATTTTATCTTTAAGCTAATATAAACAATTACCGTGGCAAAATCTTTAGTCATTTTTCTTGCACCTTCAAAATATTCTCAATATCGTCATTCATTCAAAATCTTCATTTTTTATATTGCTGAAACAATTAGTAACCCAGATGTAAAACATACAAGTATTATTTTAACAATAAAATTAATTTATTTATTATACGACAACCATATATTAGTAATGTTCTTCATTATCTTTATATATTTACCAATTAGTATGAAGTCTGTTACGAAAGTTATAACAATATGCTTCTCTATTTTTGAATAAGTTTGGCCTGACAATGAGTCTACATTAACATTGTCAATAATTGGAATATTCCACAAATGGTGAGAGATATATAGGACTTCCATGATCACAATTAATAAAATTGTGATTTTTGGAATATGATCAGTTAGGACAAAAAATAGTATTCTATAGCCTCTCCCCATGAATGAAGTGCGTGATTTCCGGGAGGACAAGGGGGAAGAGATAAACGCTGGTTAAGCCGGTAATATACTTAGACGGTATTGAAGCTGATATATCCAAACAAAAGAACTGGCCTGGGATGCCTATTTGCATTTCTTTCGATATACAAAGTACGTAGGACTTGCATAAATATGCATCAGTTAAACGTATATTAAATTAGTAATATAACATGTGCTTAAATGATGCATTTATCATGGAATTCCTACGTTTTTTTGATACCGAAAAAAATGTATTTTGGCATCCCAGGCTAGGTCTTTTGTCTGGGTATATCAGGTTCAATACCGCCTGCGTATATTACCCACTAAATTATCGTTATTAGTTTATCACTTTAATCAAAAGTACATTATGTTTAATCTAGTTTTGTTTTATCATCTAATGTCAATCACAATTCCATTTCATTTCCGTCAAAAAACGTGAGTCGAAAATTGCTCAATAAAAATTCACTTCAGAGTTCAGATTCGAGCTGCTCAATCTGATACGATAGAAGAAAGTGGCGAAAGCTTTGTAGGTAAGAACAACACATTTATCCTCGTATTCTTCTAAACACAAATGTCAGCGTTGTGGAATTTTCACATGGCGAATGTGCTAGCAATCCCTTTTCGCTATTTTGTTTGTTCAAGAAAGATTTATTAGCGCATATGTCACGAGGTGAAAGGAAGTATCAAGATATTCCGCTGTCAGTCACCTTGACTGCCTTATATCTACTTTGGAAAATATGAGGTCACGGAAAAGTTTTGTGTATTCTTCACTCCGTAACTATTTCATATTTTTTATACATTTTTCATCATATTCTTGCATGGGTAGAGAATGATGCGAATATCTTTTATACTCAACCATAGCTTCGAACTAGTAACAGGTTGTTAATGTTACTAAAAATGTTGGTAATTGTCATTATAAACTAATAATTAAATATAAAATATTTAGTTTATATCAAATTTTATCATGCACCATAAATTTTGTTCCTAAATTTGTTTAAATTAATAACATTTTTAATGATGATTTATTTCATTTTCGAAATTACTGCCATTTATTGATAAACACGGTGATAATTATAGAAGCAATTATTTTTACGAGGAAAAAGGTTGTATGAATAACCTAAAAAGGCTTTTCAATAGAAAAATAGGAAAAAAATTAATATTCTTTCTTACGTTTTTAATCCCAATTTGCCTCGTCTTCAGTGAATACAAAATACAAATTATTATTTTTGCAAATATTTAATTTGAAGAAAAATAAAGAATAATTAGTATGACCAAACTTATTTCTATAAGCAGTAACTAATTCCACTATGTGTGCTACGTAAGAAAAATTCTTGAAAACAAATCTGTATAATTTTGTCTTGTTAAAATATGATCTCGAAACGAATCCTAATTTTAAAACTTGAAATGCATCTTGAAAAAACTTATTTTTTTAAGTAAATGCGTATTGAATATTTTAAAGCTAATTCAAAATGTTTAGGAATATAAAGTTTTAAAAAGTGTTTTTCCATATATTGCTTATTTGTCGCTTTTTCAACTATTCTAACCTAAAAATAACGATTCAAATAAAGACCTTTGATAACAATTAGAATTCATTCATTTGATAGCATTTATAATTCATTTTAATATAAAAAGAATATTGATATAGATAAAAATATATATTTCCTTATTAGACGATAGATTACTACAAACTGTTGCACGAGTTTTTTTTTTCATTTTGCTAATTGGATATAGGGAGTAGCATCAATTACAGAAGGCAATTTTGCACAGTTCATCTTAAATGTCATTATTTTTGATCTTGTGCCTTACATTTACGTAGAAAGTAGACACATCATCTTCATATTTTTTTAAAGGAAAATTAAAAGGCATATTAATTAATCAGCTTGCCAACGATAATGATAGTAACTTTATTATAGATAGAAAAGTACGTCATATTAGATATGTCATTGGAGTCATTGGAGGGAAAATTTTGAAATTAGGCTTATCAATAATTTAAAAATGAAAAACATTTTGAACTTTGTATCTATTCTGGAAGCTTATTCTATCCTTTTTTTATTTATTATTTAGTTGACCTTATGAAATTGTAGATTAGTCATTTACTGAAACAGTTAATTGATTCAATTAACTATATTAGTATAACTATACTTAAATGTAATCAACATTACATCAAACTAGAGAATGCCACCTTTTCTCGGTATTTTTTCCAATATAACTTAGGTTATTGAGTTATAATGTTTCCTAAGCTTTTTCGAAAAGTGGTTTTCAAGATATTGGTTATTCAGATTATTTTCACGGTTTTTATCGTTCTTTCAAATCAGTCTAATAATGAATTATTTCTTCAATATATAACAGTCACATAAAAGTTTATTGTATGTAAAAAGTAAAATTAAAGATGTAATTTTAATAATAAAAATTTAACTATAGATCAATTTAAATAAATATTTATCCGATGTTGGTGGTATAGCATGCAGTCAGTATATATTATAGTAAAATCACATTATTGACGATTTAAACATAAATTTATAAATATATGTTATGGAAACATACATATGCAGTTGTAGGATATGATAACTTAAACACATATATTCCATTTTTCCTCATATTATTTCATTGCTTACAGAAGAATTCTAAAAGTGTCAAGCTGAATATATATATGTATTATTTTACGAAATAATACGATTGCGTGCTTAGAAGACACGAACAGCTTGCGTAAGTCGAACGAGATGACCGACCAAATAGCAAATCGAACGGTGGAGAGTGTCTCAGTGTTATTTTATCGTTACAGAAAAGGCGATCTCGGTTTATACGACACACGTGTGAGAAGAATAGGACCCGTAGATTAGAAACAAGGAATCGCTATTCGATAGCCAATAGGCTTCAACGACCGCAATATATCTCAAACGTTCCTTTCTACTTCCAATTTACTGCCAGAGAATACGATAGAACTTTTAGTCGGAGATGTGTATTTATTTCGGTCTTGAAAAACGTTTAAATTCAAAACTTTTGGGTTTAGGGAATACAATTTGTTTATTCGAAAAATATGTGTAACCTTACCCTTTCTTTAAGATCTCTCGTAAACTTATTCTAACTAACAAAAATCAACTTTGAAATAAAAATAGTTCTAATTTGTAATATTTTGAAAGGATATAAATTATATTATAATTATCTTATGCATTATATTATATTAATATTAAGATAATATAATGCATAAGATTACTGCAAAGTAATCTTAATTTTCCAATTGTATTATAAATATGAAGAAGGGGAGACGGTTGTGCTAGGGTACAGTAGGGACGTTCGTCACACATACTGATTTTGAGGGAGAAAAGATGAAGTACGTTGTTCAAACAAGTTTACATTATTATTAAGTCAGACCCCTACATTTATATGATATATATATACAGCATTGCTTTGAAAAAGTAAAAAAAAGTTTTTCGTTCAATTTTTTTTAAAAAATAACAGTTTTGTATACAGTTAGATCACTTCGTTTGTTTTTTTGCATGTTAATATAATTAGTAATTCGTTCGTTCTTCTGCTATAATTAGTTACCGTATATTAATTAGTTGTGCGTAGTTGAATTAGCAATCATTATGATGATTTGTTTTCAAAAGGGTTTTCAGGTTAAGATTAAAAAGATGAAGATAAGTCTACCTTAATTACGAAAAATACGATAGAGAAAGGGAAAGCAAATCTCAATGCATAAAAATCACTAAGGTGAACTTTAATTATGAAGACATGTTCTGTTATATATTGTTATACTGAATTGATAAACTTTATTTAAATGATTGTAGAGAAAGGAAAAGCAACTTCCAATACAAAAACAATCACTAAGGTAAACTTTAATTATAAAGACATGTTCTGTTATATATTGTTATATATAACAATAAGTTTAAATAGATAAGCTTTGTTTAAATGAGTACGAGTATGTTATGTTCTGTTATATATTTATGTCAAGAAAAGTCGCTCTAAACTATTTTTGTGGTAATAGCTACTGTTTCTTAACCTATTTTTATGCCTTTTTATTTTTATAGCTATTGTTTCTTAAGCTATTTTTATGCATGTTACAACAGTCCTGAAGGTATAAAAAATTAAAAAATATGTCACATACGATATCATCTAAATATTTTCAGTATAGGGATATATTGATTCCAAATTGAATACCTATACCGTCGAAATAAAAAATATGACCTTTACTTTAATACCGGTGCAAATCTGTAGAAAAATCCGGAATAAACGATAGCGGTTATCTTTAGCACACAAACGGTTTCCATACATTTCTTTGATACAGAAGAACTTCTGAGAAGGTGATAAAATGCTTCAAAGCTCGTGCTTGTATGTACTAAAATTGTAGCTTATTATTGCAAATTTCAAAGAATTGACAATCACATCAAAAAAGCAACTTTTTACACAAAATTTGACTATAATATTTTTTCAAACTGTTAATGATTAATTTTAAGATTTAAACTACTTGCCGTAGTAGGGCCGTGAAAGAAACGGCTTGGGTGATTGTTGCGTAAAACTGACAAACGCTAGTCTTTGTCGAATCACAACGAACGACTTTTAAATTTTTGAACTCGCCCCAGACACACACACACAAAAACGCATACATATTCCAAATTTGGTCTCGTTTGTTTCAGAATGGTTTGAAACGTTGAGAAAATAAAAAAAGAAAATCGTATTTTGCGACGAAAACAAACTTCTCTTTCGAGAAGTTAATGGAATAGAACCATATCGGTTGTTATTAAGAAGTATCTTACACTTTAGGCTTTTGGTCTAAAAATACTGATCTCTGAAATATAAGGACACCGCAAATATTTGGAGTCCAATTTTTATTCATAATCTTGAACTCATTTTTGGAAGTAAAATTTCTTTAGGCGTGAATATGGTGTAAATCCGTACAAATGCAACGGAAGTGCGTAACGACAAATGATGCCAATGTGTCGTCATTCGCTATCGATGATATCATTTCTATATGGGTCTATTGTGATTAATCGTCGTATGTAAATAGAGATCTGTCGTTGTATGCGTACCGATATCAACAAGGAAATCGGCATAGATAAATAAACATTTTAAAGTTACATCCTAGTACACATCTCGATTTAATAAAAAATTCCTGAATCAGAAGGATAATTGACCCTGTTTCTTGAAAATAATATAAAAAATTAATAATAAAAAAATTAAACAATTAAACGTAAGTGTATTGATTAGAAATAATTTCTATATTATTCATAGTTACTATAAATCTTTACAATTATTAAAATGAAAAATATTTTTTAGGCAAGACAGATATTACAGCTGTTCAAAGAATGAGATTACATTGCCAGCGAAAAAGTAAAATAAATACAAGCAGTCAATAAATGTATGTTAATTTTAATTACATGAAGTTCTTCAAACACAATTACATGATGATTGAAGTTGCAAAAACAATACTTGTTTAGACGTTGTTTAACATAATCCACTGTGTGAACGAATATTGTAGAATTTATTAATCAGCAATTACTTCATTTCCCTAATAAAGGTTCATTTCTAAATGCTGATTACAATGACAAACCTATCATGTCATATTCGAAGTATGACTTTGATTACATTATTGTTTTTAAATATTTTACATATTTTCAATGCTATTATAAATATATAATTTATAATTCATCATTATATGAATATGTATAATGGTTGACACTAATAAACGAGTGTTACCATATTACTAATAAACATTATTCAAAGTTGTTACATAATGTATTGATTTTTACATAACTTAAATTTGCTATTTAGTACAGTAGCAAATAAGTTTTACTTCAATCGCGTGTTATCTGTACGCGCACTCTTTTTACAGGCGTTATACTTGTTACCTAAAAATGCCTTGTTTTTGGCTTTAATATAACCGCGCAAAAGGCGATGTCTCCGCAAAGAATTTAGTATATAAGCGTTTATCATTTGACCCTTGATTACATAGTTTAAAAAGCCTCCCAACCTTTTGTTAACGAGTTATTAGTTACCATACAATCCGCAGAATCTCGCAATTTGCAGATAACCTTTTGTATTCTAAATTCAACCCATACCTTTTCTTCTACACCTTTTAAACTGCTATCGCACGCCTCGGAAGATACCCCGAGCCGTTTCGGGTCGCGCGGTTATAGCGCCCAGTTGTAATTCTTACATTCCCACAAAATCTCGAGGCGTAGAAAATCTACGACTCCGAGAAAAGGACCCGAATAAAAAGCTCGGCGTACATTAAGCTCATGAAAGCAGATAGGCGCATTTATAGGCGCCGATACTGACTAGCATCGCAATAGCACTATCTTTTAACAAAGACGGCCGAGGGACAGCTAGAGGTGCAAGAAATAAACAGAACATCGAAAATTATTTTAAGAGCTATATCGTGTGCATCGGTTTTACCAATTGGAAAATATACATTAATTTGGCATACTTTCAAATAAACATAAGAAAGAGAATTTCATATTTACTGGTCTGGAATTTCGATAAAATTTCAACTGAATATTTGATGTTACTCTCAACTGAATTTAAATAGTTGGTATTGGTATTTTGCCTTGAGGCAAGTTACGTAAACTTTCCGATATGTGCAAACAATCGACTTAATCTATGAAAACTAAATTATTTTTATGAGTGATTAAAAGTATTCCAAGTGGATTTATTACTACACATATTTGAAAACAAACGAACACGTTAAAGCAACAAAGCAAAATATTCACAAATTAATGATTTTTATAATTGAACCTGCTTTCGTAGGACTTTAATGGTTTAGTGTGGACCAAGTACTCTATCGTTATGCAAAGTAAATCGTCTAATTTGAATTTTAATAAACGTCACAAAAACTACTCATTTTCTCAAATTTAGATGGATTTTTAAAGTTAAACTACTTGTAATAAGGCAGTGATATTTCAGCAAGTTCTATAAGACCATGATATATATCGCCAAAAAAAGTTTCATAAAAATCGGCTTAATTTTTTTTTTAACAGTTTATTACAAGAAAACGGATCGGTAGATTTTCACCTAAAACTAATCAGTATTATTCCCAACTAATATCTTTCAAACAGTTTTTGATTTTTTTAAATTGATTTGGTAGTATGTGCTCAGATATGGACAATAAGTATAACACTTTTTTTCCAGTTTTTTCCACTTTTTTGCTATTTATAAAGAAACGGCTAAGTCGATCATCGCACAAAACTGACAAACGATAGTCCTCATCAAGGTGCTTTGAATAGCTTTTAAATTTTTGAAATCGGTTAAGCCGTTTTTAGAAAGCGTCGCTTTACGGCAAAAAAATCTGTTCACACACATACATACTTTTTTCAAAATTTGGTCTCATTCGATTCAGAATGGCTTGAAACTTCGGGCAAACATAGAATTAGCGAATCAGTTTTTTTTTATGAAAACACAAACTTCTCCTTCGGGAAGTTAATATGAGTAAAAAATAATGAAACACTATGCATCGACTATGTTCTACTATTCATTACAACTAATTAACTTCAATAAAAGCTTTAAAAAAGTGTAGGTATTAGAATGCAATAAATCGCCGTTGTAGGATATTTAATGTAACTTCCACTTAATTAAAGAAAATCATCGTTCTCTCGGTCTTCTATTTTATTTAAAAAGTTTATATCAACTATCAAAAGAATCACAGAACTGCATGGAATAAAATCGTAGGCGAGCAAACGTCTGATTTTCCTTTGTAATATATTTTAGTTGTAAAAAAGCTCAAGTAAAAGTAGACAAGTAGGTTAGTAAATAAGCATACAGGTAGACCGATGTCTGTGATGCAAATTTTATAAATTTATAGTAATTAAGTATAACAATTATTATTAATAACTGATCAATTCTTATTGATTATTACCTATTTCTATTCCTGAAATGTTCAATAACGGTACGAGAAGTTACAGCAATTTGCCTCAAGGCACTATGCCATGTTTTAAATTGATACATACTTATAACAACAATGATAGTGTTATTTTCATCTCTAGTAACAAATTTTCATCAAATAGCACATGCATTTATATATTTTCTATCGCCATCATACACCTACTACCTACCTACTACCTACGCCTACTACTATTACTATCACCCAGCCAATAAATTAAAATATTTCACAAATTACAATATTAGTTTATGAAATTTCAAATATCAAATTACCAATTATAGCATCCATATTAAATTATCATTTACCACATAAATCAATTAGATTTGTGTTATTATTAATGTAGTATTTAATAAAATAATCATGCTTTATGTCATTCGATATGATATTTAAAACAGAGTTTGAAGGATAATGTTGATAATCATATGAAATGCGAAATGATATACTAATTTGATAAAATAACCTATTAGCAAATATAATGATAATTGATTTGAATTTAATATTAATGTCTGCAATAAGGGCTATAGGGGAGACTGGGTAAGGTGGTTCCACTTTTTCATCAACCAAATAGTTATAGTTATAGTTTTGTCGATTTACCATGTATCTTGATGAAAAATAAATTAAATCATAATTTAACCATTTGCCTGTGTGAAAATGTTCGATATTTTTTTTAGAAATAATATTTATAGGGGGTTAATCAATTATTATAATTGTAGAAATATATTAAGTTAAAAATTGATTTAAATTAATTTTATTTCCTTTTAAGTACGTTTCTTCTACAAAACTCATGTTTTATTTGTTTGCTATATATAATCACTATATGTAACTTGCCCTAAAATCAATTGCTACTAAAAATTATTTCATTATTTGATTATTTCCTAAAAGTAAAATTGTATTACAATTAGAGAAATTTTCTTCATCTCGAACACATCGAAATAACAAAAATATCTAAAGATTGTCATTCCTAGCAAGCAACCATCCAGAGTTAACGAATTGTGTGTTCACTCGAGAAGAAAATCCAAAAGGGTTAAGGAACGCCTAAGACGTTTTTATTCCGTCGGTGTTTGCTGAGCCGACTGGACACGGACGATCATTGCAAATTTTCTTTATATAGACGAATGCGAAAATATAATTGGTATTTGCAAAAAAAAAGAAGGATGAAAATCTTGCTAATAATTTGAAAAGTAAGTTGCAAAGTAGGTTCTGTATTATTGGATGATTAATACTTGGAATGGATGATTGGTGACAGTAGG